>NC_133329.1:148435573-148583073 GCF_042186555.1 Aquarana catesbeiana
TCCTTGGGGTGCCACAAAAGATATATATATTCAAATTACCAGTTGGGCCGCATTAAACTGGAACGCGGGCCACAATTTGGATATGCCTGCTCTAAAGTCCATATGTGTATCAGCAAATCATAATCATTTCATAACCTGTGATATATATCATGATAAACATAAGTAGCTTATAAAGTGCAAGACAATAGTGCAGTCCATTTCAAAAGTGCATCTGTATATTAAAGTGTATAACAGTTTATTCTCCAGCGGGCCTATCGGACCGGAAGTGATGTCAGAGACTTGTATGCTGCTCTATGTTTTAACACAACAATGTGTTTTTTTATCGATTTGAATGTAAGAGTTACTATTTTTAAATAAATATATTGATTTTAACTACTACACAATGGTGATGTCACTTTGCTTTACCCTTACATATAGATTATGTGTGGTGGACGGAGCCTTAAAGGGACCACTACCAAGGATTATCTAAATACATCTGATAGATCTGGAATCAGGCTGGGATCTGTGGAACATCGCCTTGAGCATTGTAATCAAAAAGCTTATTTGATTACTCATTAAGGTGAGAGTTCTGGGAGCACAGAGGTGTCACAAGGAGGTGAAAAGCACACCATTTTGTTTACACATGTTCACATGAGAAGCACGTTATTTGGAAACAACTGTCACATCATCACTGGAGAAGGAACTGTTATACACTTTAATATATAGATGAACTTTTGAACTGGACCAAAAGGCTTCACTGCCAGGTTCCCTTAACGGCAATGGCGGCAGCTGCACCTGACAGCCGATCCGAAGATCATCTGCGGTGCCACAATCACGGGCTCCCTGGACAGGCAAGTGTCTATATATTAGAAGTCAGCAGCTGCAGTATTTGTAGCTGCTGACTTTTCATTTTCCGTGCAGAGAGCTGGACCTCCTCTTGAAGTCCTGCTAGATCACTTCAGGCTGGCCCCTTTTGCAGGCATAGCTATGTAAAACATTAAAAATAAATTTATACTATACTGTTTAAAATCCAGTAATACACGGTTTCACCCTGCTCTGCACATGCTCAGTTGCTCTCCATATTTAGGCACTGCCCAGTTTGTAGAAGCCGATCTACTGACAGCCCTAAATGAAACCCTCCTATCTTTTACAGCTGAGAAAGCTGCTTCTGTTTGATCTGCAACTGCCTTGGCGCTGCAAATGTGATCAGTTATGACACCAGCCATTTGATTGTTTGACAGTTTGGCTGAACACACAAGAAGATGTGACAGTTGGCAATCCTGACATTTAACTGTTTTTTTTTAAATGAAGGGCTCGTTCATACCATACATGCATGAAAACTGATGGGAACTAATGGGAAAACCAACATCAGTTTCCATGCACGTCAGTTTTGTGCCGTATTCACACCAATGTTGATGTCATGTCAGTTTTTTTTTCCATGCAGAAATAATCCGCACGCGATACCACTGTTGTGGTGTGAACAAGGCACATAGAGAACAATCTTTTTTTTTTGTGCCCTTGCAGAACGCGTGCAGAAAAACTGAAATCTCTGCACCATGGTGTGAGCGAGGCCTTAATCAATTAGTTCCGCTTTATGATTTACTGCTGCTCAGGGCCTTAGCAAAATGGCAGCCTCAAGCAAGAAGAAACAGCAATGCTGGAGGCAATTTACAGCACACTCTAATTTTGGTAGCATATTTATTCATGTGGAATGAATGTTCCTTGCTAGAGAACATTATTTTTTATCAAGTTGTTGTGGGTAATGTTCCGCTGTAAGAGCAGAAAAATCGCACGTATGCGCCAACAAGCATGCAAACGCATTCCAATGGGCAGAATAAAATAAAATCCTGGCCAGTACAATGCATTTACGCTCAAATGCTATACAAGCGTAAATGTGCATACAATTGTAAAGCGCTGCGTAAACTGTTGGCGCTATATAAATCCTGTATAATAATAATAATAATACAATACGTGGTTTTTGGCGCTTTTCTTTTGCGGCAATTTTGGCATTCAGATTGGCTTTCTCAGATGCCGCGTGTGCATGAAGCCTTGTTTTGGGCAGACGCAGTGCGATGAAACTGAATGATCAATGTCCGCTTAGACATAATAATTGAGTGAGACAAAAATGAGACTACCAATGCGATGAGCTACAGATAGCGATGGTTTTTGATTGGCTGTGACTGGAAAAAAAAATTGCACACAAATGATTGATCGCATTTTTTTTCACGCCCTAGGGAATCGATATGTAAATAAACATGTCCTATAGGGATATACATAGAAACATAGATCCATAAATCAGTGCTTAGTGTATTATTATTATTATCGGTTTACTGCTGGTTTATGACCTGTGTATTATCTATAACATAACACCATGCAATGTTCAGAGGTCCATTCATCATCAGGATGTCATAGATATCTATGAATGCCATGAGAATGGAGAGGACCTATCACCACCACCACCAGACACAATGGAAAGCATGCTCTGTGCACATACTACCAGCCACTTATGGGGCACACGGCTGCTCCTGCTCGGGAAGTCCCACACAGCCTGTTGCCCCTCGCAACCTGAACGCTTCAGCCGTCTTCCAACACAACACGGAAGTATCAATGCAGCAAAAGGGGCTTGCTTTACCTTCTCCACCAATCACAAACAGCAAGCAACCCTCCTGACCTATTCATTGGTCCGCCCATGGCACCTGTTGTTCCTGCTCAATACGCTATTCGTCCATTTGTAAACAGCCCCTCCCCGTTGTAAACTGGACGTCACGGACTCGGATTGCCACGTTGCGGCGGGGTTCGGGAGTTGTCGGCTGTTTCCGGAGGCGCTGGGGGTTGTAGGCGGGGCTGCCGGGCGGGGAGAGGCTTCTTTGAGCTGTCAGTATCAGCAGCTCCGATCCCCGGGAGAGCCGAGCACACTCCGGGCTGACAAGGCTGCCAACATGCTGACCGACAGTAATGTGGAGGAGTTCGAAATCAAGGAGGATGAGCCGTGGTATGATCACCAAGACTTACAGCAAGGTGAGCCTGACATCACATAGACATGAGGAGCTCCTATGTGCATCCATTCCTTACATACTCCAACATTGTCATCTGCCCAGTGTATGATGGCATCGCCCCCGGGCAAGGTGTGATGGATCAGGGATGGATGGATGGATGGGGTCATTCCTTGTATCTACATGTGGATTCCTCCACTGACATTACATGAAGACTGACCCCTGTCATCAGTCCCAGGCTCTGCTGCTTGTATGATCATCACATATTGCTGGCAGAAATTGGAGAAAAAAGACCATTTTCCACACAAGTATTTACTGATCATTACATGGGAACTTTTGCGCTTAAAAAACATGTGCAAGAATATTGGTACAATGTTTACATCTATGTGATGGGGCTTTTTTTTTTGTTATATACGCAGCGCACGTTTACGTGCCCATATGTGTACAGGCCAATTCAAATCGATGGGCTGCATTTTTAAATCAGCAAAAAAAAAACCCCAAACACTTGAGTGCCTAAAAATTTAGCATTTTAGGTGTCCCGTGTGTAAAAGTCTATAATGTCATCAGTCTGTGTAATGCTGCTTTATTGTAATGCTGCAAATTTAAAAATCCAATCAGATCTCTGCAGATGAGAAGTGTGAGTCCTGTGTGTTGTGTACAATACATTGGAGGTCAGATGGTGAGGGAATGTCTGTGATCAGGGGCTGGTTGTAGACGTCGCCTCATCAGCAATCATTGCTTCACCCGATTGTCTCCTCCGTATTGTACACTGCATTGTAGACTCCACATTATAGGGCCTCTATCCATCTGTGATCACTGTCCACTAATACAAGACAGATGATGGACATCTGACACCTCGGGCTGCTACAGATGACTACACTTTTAATAATGACACTCTCAGATAATCTATACAAGATGTATAGCTGCCATGTAACACTCTGTAACCCCAGGGGGG
Source organism: Aquarana catesbeiana (assembly GCF_042186555.1). NCBI lineage: Eukaryota > Metazoa > Chordata > Amphibia > Anura > Ranidae > Aquarana > Aquarana catesbeiana. Next base: position 148,439,501 of record NC_133329.1, read on the forward strand.
AGGATGTGGTGTGATTGATGCAATCCCTTTAAAAATGTTACCAGGGCAGGGATGGGATGTGAGATGGATGTATACGCTGCAACAGTACTGTCCAGCAAAGGGAAGCTCAAAACATTACAGTAGCTTTTCTCAACCTTCTTACCCTCTTCTTTCTTCAACCATCTCAGAGAACTTGTGTAAAATCAGTTCTTTGGTGATCAGGAAAGAATGCCCTTTACATTGGTGATCGGGAAAGAATGCCCTTTACACTGGTGATCGGGAAAGAATGCCCTTTACACTGGTGATCGGGAAAGAATGCCCTTTACACTGGTGATCGGGAAAGAATGCCCTTTACACTGGTGATCGGGAAAGAATGCCCTTTACACTGGTGATCGGGAGAGAATGCCCTTTACACTGGTGATCGGGAGAGAATGCCCTTTACACTGGTGATCGGGAGAGAATGCCCTTTACACTGGTGATCGGGAGAGAATGCCCTTTACACTGGTGATCGGGAGAGAATGCCCTTTACACTGGTGATCGGGAGAGAATGCCCTTTACACTGGTGATCGGGAGAGAATGCCCTTTACACTGGTGATCGGGAGAGAATGCCCTTTACACTGGTGATCGGGAGAGCATGCCCTTTACACTGGTGATCGGGAGAGCATGCCCTTTACACTGGTGATCGGGAGAGCATGCCCTTTACACTGGTGATCGGGAGAGAATGCCCTTTACACTGGTGATCGGGAGAGAATGCCCTTTACACTGGTGATCGGGAAAGCATGCCCTTTACATTGGCGATGAGGGAAGAATTGCCCCCCTTGCACTGGTGATGAGGGAAGAACTGCCCCCCCCTCCCCCTTGCAGACACCAAAGTAGATCATTGGTACCATGCTACTGGCTCTGCCAAGTGGCTTTTAACCTGGACCTCCTGTAAGCATCATCATATAGGAGGTCAATCAGCCACAGCTCAAGGAACCCCTAGCAACCTCTGGAGGAACCCTGGTTTTGAATGTCTGTGCTATATTATACTTCCTAGTTGTGTAGCTTAGTCCATAAGGAGCCATGTGTTGAAGGCAGCTTGTAGTAGAAATTCATCAAGTGCTCTTACTCCAAAGGAACCCTTGAAATAATTTTCAGGTCTCGGGGAACCGCTGATTAAATTAATTACATTACATTAGTGATCAGTGGGATTGTAGTCAGAATTGCCACATTTACAGACCACTAAAAAGATCATTGATGTCATTCTGCTGGCTGTGTCAAGTGGCATTGGTCTTGGAACTATGCAAGTGCCATCATACAGGAGGTCGATCAGCCACAGCTCAAGAATCCCCCAACAACCTCTGGAGGAACCCTGCTGATAATGGCTATATTGGACTATTTAATTGAGTTGTGCACATTCCTAATACTTTGGGTTGAATGTGATGTGCCAGAATCTTTATGAAAGGAAATTGTCATATCCAACTAAACCAACACTGAGCGTCAGGCAAAGCACACCTGGAGGAGCTTCCAGTGCCTTGGAAATCATGATTTTCTGAGTTCAGCCTGTGCACGGTTCATTCAGTAATGACAAAGAATATTACCAATATTGTTATAGTTCTTGGTGAACCTCTTAGGCTTAAACGGCCAATAGCAGATTATTGGGGAGCAAAACTCCCTTGCATTGCAAGGGTTAAATGCTTGTTTAGGTCTAGGGAACCAGGAAAAGCAGGTTTATATACCTGATCCCTGCTCTCCTTGCAGCCGCTGTTCCCATATGCTCCTGCAGTGAATCGATCCTCTGCATTATCCTATCCGGTGCAGGGCCATGAACCCTGCACTGTACTTGATAACATCAGAGAGTCTGTGACTTCCAGAAGAGAGGAGAGGCTGTGAGGAATGGTCCAGCACATGAAGGGAGCTTGTGTTGGGGAGGGGGAGGGGTGGTGGTTGGGGTTTGGATCAGTAAGTAAAAGCACTTTTCCTGGTACCCTGGACATAAATGAGCAATTAAAGTGGAAGTTTAGTCAAAACTAACTCTAAACCTACTCTCTGCCACATTCTAAGCTTCATCTATCTAGCATTGTAAAGAAAAAAAATAGCTATACTTACCTGTTCTGCAGCTGATCCAGTCTGGTTCCACACTGAGCTGTCAGCGGCGGCTTCTGTGTGTAGGCGTGTGCAGGAGAGACATATGACAACGGAAGCCCCATAGGAAGTCTATGGGTGGTTTCACTTCCTAGGCATTTCCCAGCCGTAGTCTGCTCTCTACTGCACACCGCATCCGCCGCTGGAGACCGGACCGGATCTGCTGCTGCAGAACAGATAAGTATAGTGATTTTTTTTTTCTTTGCAGGGCTAGATATTTTGGCTTGGAATGTGGCAGAGTAGGTTTAGCATTAGTTAGATTTTGACTTCCACTTTTACCCTTTACAGCTCAGGGGCAGCTAGATTTCAGCTTTAATAGATTTATTATATATATTTTAAGTGCAAGAAATAGAAGCATTTCATTTTGGCTAGATATAAGCCTCTTGCTGTCCACTGTGCAGTCTGTGTACAGCACTGGCCAGAAAAGTGAAGGAAGAAGCAGCACGAGGAGCCATTCAGATGCACTGCAGCTTTCTATACACCGATAGGAGGAGAGAGCAGAGTGACCAAGAAATAAGCTAATCTGTGGTGCTTCTCCTTTCATCATCTTGACAGGGGGGGACCTGAAATGAAAATGCAGTTGCACCATGGAAAGTTCAGGTCACCTCCCCTGCTAGACAGGGCTGTGCAGTATAACAAATCATTTGGCAGGTATTCACCTACATATTTCTTCTCTGTTTAGACGCTTGCCTGGAGTTCAGCTTTAAGCTACTAGATTTTTAGCCTGTGTGCTTCCAGAAGGCACAGGTACCGTGTCCAGCCCCACTGCCTCCAGCCTGTCAAACTCTATGGCAGGCTGAGAAATGCTGCAGCTGAATACTCAGCCCTGTCCAGCTGCAGCATATTTCAGCTTTCCATAGAATGACAGTCTGCAGGCAGTGGGGATGGACACGGTACATGTGCCTTCTGGGCATACTAAAACTGAGGTTTCTGGTTCAAACATGACCAACTGAAGAGGAATGAGCACACACTGAAAAAGAATTCACACCTTCCCTCTATTACTATTGAAGGATAAGAACTCAGCGTGATTCTTTCACAACCAGCTTTACAGTGAAATTATTATTTGAAGAACCAGAGAAACTCCCTATTTTGACTGCAGTTGGCATCGGAGCGTAATGGAACATTTTAGGCACCTCTAGCTCCCTCCTGCAGTGAGTTTTGCATCCTATGTCATCATTTTGGCCATATATCTACAGGGCGGCTGGCGAAGGAGTGTTTCTCCTATATCAACACTGAGACTTGTCCAGTAATTATAGTATGCTGACATCCCACTTATTGGGTTTGGGAAATGACTATTTTGGGAAATGACTATTTTGGCCTGTGTCGTGCTGACCACACACACAAACCAGTTTTTTAAGACCATTTCAACTTTTATTCAGCTTCTGATTACAGAATAAACCAAATGGCAGATGTTAAACTACAATTCATCAAAATTGTGAGTGTATCCAAACCTAAAAACAAACTTTAATATATTGCAGATTACCAGGCTTTGTGTGTGGTGGCTGCATTTGTTTTTTCTTTTTCAGGCAGAAATTGTCTGTTGATCTAGCTGGAAATGTATCATTCCTGTTACTTCCTATGTGCTAAGAAGAACGCACACAAAACTTTCAGGCTACATCCAGATGGCCGAATAGCAGACATCAGTAGATTTCTTTAGGGCTGCAACTAACGATTATTTTCATAATCGATTAGTTGGCCGATTATTGTTTCGATTAATCAGTTAATAACGTTAAAAAAAAAGTGTGATGTATAATTTAGTTAATATGTAAAGTTTTTAAAAAAAGGCAATTTATTCTTAACCACTTGACAACTGGGCGCTTAAACCCCCCTCGTGACCAGACCAATTTTCAGCTTTCAGCGCTCTCACACTTTGAATGACAATTACTCAGTCATACAATACTGTACCAAAATGAATTTTTTGTCCTTTTTTTCATACAAATAGAGCTTTATTTTGGTGGTATTTGATCACCTCTGGGTTTTTTATTTTTTTTGCGCTATAAATGAAAAAAGACTGAAAATTTTGAAAAAAAAAACGCATTTTTCTTTGTTTCTGTGATAAAATTTAGCAAATTAGTAATTTTTCTTCATAAATTTTGGCCACAATTTATACTGATACATATCTTTGGTAAAAATAACCCAAATTAGTGGATATTATTTGGTCTTTGTGAAAGTTATAGAGTCTACAATATGTGGTGCAAATTATAAAAAATTGATCACACCTGATGTACTGACGGCCTATCTCAATTCTTGCGACCCGAACAAGTCAGAAAAGTACAAATACCCCCCAAATGACCCCTTTTTTGAAAGTAGACATTCCAAGGTATTTAGTAAGAGGCATGGGGAGGTTTTTGATGTTGTCATTTTTTCCCACAATTCTTTGCAAAATGAAGATTTATTTATTTATTTATTTTTTCCCCCACAAAATTGTCATTGTAATAGGTTATTTCTCTCACATGGCATGTATATACCACAAATGACATCCCAAAATACATTCTGCTACTCCTCCTGAGTATTACGATACTTCATGTGTGGGATTTTTTCACAGCCTGGCCACATACAGAGTCCCAACATGCAGGGAGCACCGTCATGTGTTCTAGGAGCATAAATTACACATCTAATTTGTTGACTACCTATTACACTTTTGAAGGCCCTGGAGAACCAGGACAATGACATGTGACACTGATGACAGATGGCACTGATACGTGGCACTGACACTGATGTGGCACTGATGACAGATGGCACTAATACGTGGCTGGCACTGACAGATGGCACTAATACGTGGCGCTGATGACAAATGGCACTGACAGATGGCACTAATATGTGGCACTAATACGTGGCACTGACAGATGGCACTAATACGTGGCACTGATGACAGATGGCACTGATACGTGGCACTGATGACAGATGGCACTGATACGTGGCACTGATGACAGATGGCACTGATACGTGGCACTGATGACAGATGGCACTGATACGTGGCACTGATGACAGATGGCACTGATACGTGGCACTGATGACAGATGGCAGGGGCAGATGGCAGGACAGATAACAGTGCTGACACTTTTTTTTCGTTTTTTTTTTTTTTTTCTGTTTACTTACCGCTGCAGCGGTTCGCTCTCCCTCCTCACACGCTGTCTCTGTGTGAGGAGGGAGAGCCGGCGATGAGAGATGATCTCATATGTTTACATATGAGATCATCTCCCATTGGAAGCTCTGATCGTGCTGTAAACGGCCGCTGTGATTGGCCATTTACAGGGATCTGTGACTGGCTGTGTCCAAGGGACACGGCCAGCACAAAACTTCCCCGACGTGCGCCCACGGGAGCGCGCAACGCGGAGGTGAACAGGAGGAAGTCCAGGGACGCCCTCCTGGCAATTGGAGTCCGCGCTGTTGCCCTCTTTCGGCTATAGCGTGGATGCCTAGTGGTTAAATATCTTTATGCAGTGGTAAATATAAATAACCAATTATATGGTTAAAGTGAATGTAAACCCGAAAAAATATATATATATTTTTTTTTATATCATACTGTGTAGAGTATACGATTTCCTATCATTTGAGCCCAGTCTTGCCACACACAGTTAATCCAGCTCTGAGCAATCCTCTTTTTATTGTTCAGTGAGGAAAAATCTTGACAAAGTGAGAAAAACTTTGTCAAATCCTCCCCCTTGCTGTGAGTGACAGGTGATTTACATCTCGTGCACTAGCCTAAGACACATGCAGTATTTTTTAATTCCCTCCCCCACTCCTTTCTTCCGCAGCTCTGCAAGGATTGGTTGTTCCACACCTCAGCATGATTTGGCATGCTGAAGTCATGTGATTACTTTCCTGTCTTTTCACTGGATGTTAGAGTTCAGTGTAAGAAATACACAGGAGAAATGCATATTGACAAGGGGAGTGTAGAGGTGGGCGGGGAGTCTACTGACATCACGACTCCACCCACCGAACTCCAGACAACAGACCCACCCACAGAATAAGCAGTTCTAATAACAGACAGAGGGGAGACATTTGACAGGTAAAGATACATGCAGGAGGCATGTATATCCTTATAGATAACCCCTACGGCAGTAGTTTAGAAAGGATGACATTGGGTTTACATCCACTTTAAGGAGCAAAATCTCAAATCCACTCTGAGAATAACAGACAGACGAGATATACTGTATATACTATTAGAGGAGAGATATACTGTATATACTATTAGAGGAGAGATATACTGTATATACTATTAGAGGAGAGATATACTGTATATACTACTAGCGGTTGAAGCTGGTAAATATCATCCGACTCAGAGATCAAATCTTTTTATTTAAAGAAAAAAATAAAAGTTAGACTGTTTTGCAGATTTTCACAGAACTGTATTATATTATATGCTGGCCATACAAAAACAATGTCTTCCTTAACCGGTTCAATACAGGGCATTTTCACCCCCTTCCTTCCCAGGCCAATTTTTAGTTTTCAGTGCTGTCGCACTTTAAACGACAATTGCGCGGTCGTGTGACGTTGTACCCAAAAAAAATTGATGTCCTTTTTTCCCCACAAATAGAGCACAATATTTTTTACTTTTTGCTATAATAAATATCCCAATTTTTAAAAAAAAAAAAATTTTTTTTCCTCAGTTTCGGCCGATACGTATTCGTCTACATATTTTTGTTAAAAAAAAATCGCAATAAGCGTATATTGATTGGTTTGCGCAAAAGTTATAGCGTCTACAAAATACGGGATAGATTTATGGCATTTTTAAAAAATATATATATATATTTATTTATTTTTTTTTACTAGTAATAGCGGCGATCGCAATTTTTTTTTTTCGTGACTGTGACATTATGGCGGACACATCGGACACTTTTGACACATTTTTGGGACTATTCACATTTATACAGCGATCAATGCTATAAAATTGCATTGATTACTGTGTAAATGTGACAGGCAGTGAAGGGGTTAACCACTAGGGGGACACAAGGGGTTAAATATGTTTCCTAGGGAATGATTCTAACTGTAGGGGGCGGGGACGTACAAGGGGAGGAGACCGATTAGTGTTCCGCTGTACTGGGAACACAGATCGGTCTCCTCTCCACTGACAGGACGTAGATCTGTGTGTTTACACACACAGATCCACGGTCCGGCCTGGTTAACGGGCAATCGCGGGTGCCCGGCGGACATTGCGGCCGCCAGGCACACGCACCGGGTCCCGAGCAACGCGGCGCGTGCCCCTTAGGCGGCCGGGAAGCCCAGGCCGTCATATGACGTCCACCCAGTGTATGTGGTTTTTTGTTCAGAAATTACATTATTTTTTAAAACAGAATGTTAAAAACAAGTGAAATTGAGTGTTGAGTAGCTGGAAAAAAAAAAAGCATAGATGTGAACGTGTCCCATAGGAAACCATGTTAAATGAACTGTCGGTCGTGTTTTTCTGCAAAAAACACATAGGTGTGAACCAGGCCTAAGACGTTTAGTAAAATGGGGTAAAAAAACCCTAAAATTAACCCTTTATAGTACAAAAAGAGCAAATTGCTACTGTAAGGGGTTATTTTTTTCACTGTGGAACAGTGAAAGTAATATTTACAGTAGCGATTATTTGCTCTTTTTGTACTATAAAGGGCTAATTTTAGTTTTTTTTTTAAACCCCCATTATGTTACTGGCCGATTAATCGATTATGAAAACAGTAATCGATTAATCAATTAGTAGTTTCGGCCCTAGATTTCTTGCTGGCTGTAGTAAACAGGGCCTGCACACACTGTGGATGAACAGGGGTGGCTGTCGAATTTGTACAAAAATCAAATTCGTAAAAATCAATGGCCGGTGTCACCACTGTTCGCATGTAACTATTTATCTGGGTGGTTGCATGTAAATGGCGCCTCTGACAAGCCCTGGATTCAGACCGTGTGGGGGAGACTTACTTAAACTGGTGCACTCAGAATCTGGTGCAGCTTGGGTCCCTCGCCGGTGCTCCTGGCCCCTCCCTCCTGCTGAGTGCCCCCACAGCAAGCAGCTTGCTATGGGGGCACCCAAGCCCCACCGCTGCTTTGTGTGACCATTCAGACATGGAGCCATGGCTTGGCCCCACCCCCTCTCCCTCCTCATTGGCTCACTGACTTTGACAGCAGCGGAAGCCAATGATGCCCACTGTGTGGCTCAACTATTCAGAAGGGAGAGTCCTGGACAGCCGAGTCTCTCATGCAACATTGCTGGATCGAGATGAGGCCCAGGTAAGGGGGACTGCTGCACACAGAAGGTTTTATATCTTAATGCATTAAGATAAAAAACAAAAACCTTCTGCCTTTACAACCACATTAAGCTGCAATATATCACATTTTTGTTGTTTGGGTTTAGATGCGCGCTAAATGATTTGGGCTACATTCGCACAGGTGACTAGTGCTCCGTGCAGATGACAGTGGCACAAATCTGCCAATCCTTGTAGCAGTTTCTACCACTTGTGAGTGGCTAGCTGCTGCCATCAAGCCATTCACACTTCAATTACAGGTTGTCGGTGGCTGCAGCTAACCATGACTGTTCACCGCAAGTAATTGCTGGCTGGATGGACAGCCACAGATAGCTGCAGATATCAATCTCTTATTGAAGTGTACAGGGCTTGGCAGCCAAAGCTTAGCCGCTCATAGGTGACAGATTCCTGCCTGTGTCATTCGCAAAAGCTTGGGTCACCCCTGCTACTGTAGCCTTAAATGTTTTCTAGTAGGTTGCCTCCAAATTGCTATATGTAGCCAACATCAGTGTCTTGAGAACAGAATCTGATAAAGGATTGCAAAGAAGTTCTCGTAGCATCTAAAAATTTCTCTCCAGGCAATTTCTTTCCTCCTTTCCTCAACAAGTAAAATGTATTTCTTAAAGCAGAGTTCCACCTACACTTTGAACTTTTCGCCCCTGCATTCGTGACTGCTTGATTTATCATTGCCCCTTTTTTTTTTTTGCTTCCCAGCAATGTATGTACCTTATATCAACTGGGAAATGCTCCGTTCTGTTCTGCGGCGAGGTATGTCATTTCCGCCCGGCGGCCGCACATTGGCTCTTAGGATATCATCTCAGGAGCAAATGGGCATCCTCTGCCTGCAGCATCACAGTATTTGTGCGCCCCGCTTTCTACAATATGCGCGCCATATCCCAGAATAAGCAACGAGTGGGCTTCAGATGCCCACACTCAAGATGAGAGCAGCCTCACAAAGTGTTTTTTTTTTTTTTTTTTTTTTTAACCAGAGACTACTAAAACATAGATTTACTACTGATTTATATATTTGTAGGTGCAACCATCACATCGATGTTTAAAAAAAAAAAAAAGAAAAAAAAAAAACAACACCCTGCAACTGCCATAATTCAATGCCAGTGTTGTAGTATTAGGGTGTTTACAAACCTTTTTTTCCTGTTAAAAGACTTGCAGGTGTGGTGCCCCTGCCAGCCATGTGTGCCAGCTTTTCCTCCATTAAGTGGAATTTGTATTACTTTTTTTGTAATAGAACCCTCACAAACTGTGTCTGCACCAGTATATTATGCTAAACAGCACTGTAGGAACTGAACCAGAAAAAGCACCCATATGTGATGAAAGCTTATCTTTTCTTGTGGTTAGACCTGCTCAACATTAGCTTGCTCAAGAGAAGGCGTAAGAACAAAAATGCATGTTGTATTAAAAGAGGGAGTCCCGTGAAAATTTTTTTTTTAAAGTCAGCAGCTACAAATACTGCAGCTGCTGACTTTTTTAAAAAATGGACACTTACCTGTCACAGGGTCCACAGATGTCGGCACCCGAGGGCGAACCGTCCCTCAGTCCTCGGATGCTGCCGCCTCCATCTTCGGTATGGGAATCAGGAAATGAAGCCTTGCGGCTTCGCTTCCCGGTTCCCTACTGTGCATGCGCGAGTCGTGCAGCACAATCTGAATGGTTCGAGCTGTCTCTGGGACCTGTATGTGTCCCAGCAGACAGCGGGACGGGAAAAGGCATAGACTCCCGTGGGAGTCTATGCCCAGAAGTGGGTTCAAATACCTGTCTTAGACAGATATCTGCACCCCCCCACACACACACACACACTGAAAGGTGCCAAATGTGACACCGGAGGGGGGGAGGGTTCCGAAAAGTGGAGGTTCAATATTTCTGTGAACCTCCGCTTTAAGATATAGTGGGGTACAATGTTTTCACAGAGGGGCTTTTGTTTTTTCTAAAATAACAATAGGGTATGCTATTTGACGGTTTTAACTGCAAATAGTGCTTAATGTGTACATTTTTTTTTGAGTTTTGGATAGAGCACAGGAGGATTACCCCCTGCCAGGCATTCTATACCTGTTTGTAAACCAGTTGGGAAATTTCCTTTTACTTCCTGTTCCAGACACACAGCAGGAAATGAGAAGAAATCTCTCAATGCGTGGGGATCCGGTCCTCTTGGACATTTTTTCCTCAGAACAAATGTTCCCATTGGAGGATTTCTCCTCACCTCATGTTCTGGAGACAACTCTACATTATGGGATTTCCCCTCACTTTTTCTTGATGATGCTCACCAGTAAAAAATAAAGGGTTGAATCTCCTCATTTGTAGGACAGACGGCAATTCAAATTTGACAGAGGGCCTAACCCACGAGGGCTCAACCTGTGGCCCTCCTGCTATTGCAGAACTAAAAGTCCCGTGAGGCACTGCAAGGCTGACCGTTACAAACATGACTCACAAAGGCAGAGGCATGATGGGAATTGTAGATCCGCAACAGCTGGAGGGCCACAGGTTGAGCACCCATGGTTCTAACCCAGGGATCTCCAAACTACGGCCCTCCAGCTGTTGAGGAACTACATGTCCCATGAGGCATTGTAAAACTCCTGAACAACTGGGGGGGTCATAGTTTGGAGACCCCTGGTCTAATCCTTTCCTGCTCTTACAGTGTATCTCTAGACAAACATTTTTGGACAAAGTATTTTATTTGGGTAGAAAAATCAACATCTGGCGTTCTCACCATAAACATCAGCTGAGTTAATGTGTGTTCAATGAGGCAGTGAATTTATATTTTAGTTTTTGGTAGATGCATGAACGTTATTCCATATGACAGTTTCCTAAAGATGAACTTCACCTGAATCCTGAAAGTGTAAAAAAAAAAAAAAAAAAGTGCTTCTATCCGAGCCATCATCTTCACTCACGCCTCATTCACAAAGGCGGCTGCACACTGCACCTTTTGATTGCACTTTGCTGATGTGCTGGCAATGTGTACAAAAATCTTATTCTCCGACTACAGTCCTGGGTGTGCATGCATAGGATTGGCTGCACACCCAGTGCTCCTGGAGTTGCCTGAAAGCTTCTGGGGTATGTTCTTCATATCCAAATAAACCAGATGTCATTCTTGCCTAGGCAAGAAAAACAGAAGTACAGGAACAGCAGAAAAGGTATTTATCAAAAAGTTATGTCATAGGAGGGGGTAAAAAGTAAGATTATTAAATGTTCCAAATGAAGGTGAAGGTCAGCTTTATGTTCCTAAGGGCCATGGTTCAATAACGACTTGCCAGTATTGGGATCATTAAAGCGAGCACCCACCTGCTATTATGGAGTCACAACCTTGCTGGCCTTCTTGCTTCCTAGTGATATTATACCTTGCTAGTTTGGCCAATGGAGTGACGCTGTAGCATGGATTTTACTGTTTGACCTGGAACTAGGTTGTACACGCTGTGTTATCCCAGTCTGCCATTTGTTTATGCTTCATTTATTTTATACTCTTGAGAATGTGACAGGAGTCTGGAATTATGGAAGGAAGATCCCCCTGTTGGATTATCCAAAACCTCTAAGAAGACAGGGGCTGATCTGATCGATCATGCTACAGCCATAACGAAGTATCACTTTTGGGAGGAATTGTTCTTTTAATATGTCTGTCTTTTTACTCTCTTCTTCAAAATTCTTTTGTTAAAAATGTATGTATACAAAAAAGGGAAAACCAGTGCTGAAGTTGAAATGTTATACCGTGCATGGGGTCACAAGTGGCAAATATATTAAACAATCACCATACATGTTAAATAGACCACTCACAATCTTTTGGAACAAAAATTGGCCACAGCCTTAAATATTGGTTTTAAAATGATTGTAAAGCAATTCACATAAAATCACCATAGATAGTTAAACCAACTAAAATATACAATAACCATTTATCTAAAGGATTTTGAATTCCCCAGTGGGGCTTTAAAACAGCAAAGTACAGCATTGCAAAAATCATTAGTATGGGTATTGTGAAAACAGTTTATTGACAAAGTGTCCAGTAAAGTCATATGTTTATATAAAGTCTAATCCAATAATAAGTTCATATTCCATAAAACGACAAAAGTACATTTATAATCCATAAAGCTGTAAAAATGCATTAACACATCATTACATAACATTGTGTAGTAAAATGCCAAAGCCCCGACGCGTTTCGACCTATATGCGGTCTCTTCAGGGGGCACATCTGAATCTATAAAATAGTACAATTATTCAGAATTATAAATATTTTCTAGAAAAATGTCACATTAAATGAGTCATGATGATGGGTTTTACCGTTGGAATGAAGTGGATGTTTATGATAGGGGCATTAGGAGCCATTGAGGGGTCCGAGTGGTGCGCAGGCCATCCCCACCTCCCCAGACTGGGAGAGAGAGCCAGCCCCAAGGGGCTTACAAGGAGCCACACTAATACACACCCCCCCCGGGGGGGGCGAAGGAGTGCACACCTTCAACAGACATCCATAGATAGCCATTAATAAAGTAATATACTAGTATTTAAGTCATCATTGTAAGTATTCATTTTTAGTTGTATATTGAGACTGAAAATGTGTACGTATTTGGGAATATTAATTGCGTCACATGAAATAAAAATATGAAACAAAATGAGTGAATAATACAAATAAATTGGTGTTACTACCAGAAACAATGTAGTACACAGGTAGTGCCCAGTGTGTGTGTGAGAATGTGTACTGTGGGTGGAATTAGGGAGTCCCTGAGAGTGCATGATATGATGAAACCATAGTGTGATCAACCAGGTGTTGGCAAGGAGTGAAAAACAAAACAAACACAAACAAAGATGTGTGTGGTTTTAAAATAATTGTAAAGCAATTCACATAAAATCACCATAGATAGTTAAACCAACTAAAATATACAATAACCATTTACTCAGCTCAGCTATTACAGCTCAAGCTGTATTACAAAACCACATCAGTATTTATTAAACTGTCCCCACATAGACAGGAGGGCTGCAAGCCCACCTGGCTACACCAAAACCGTGGCCTGCTTGATACATGTCTGGAGGTTATTGTTCATTATATCCAAACCGATATCACACAAGTGAATTCCATCCTTCCGATAAAGGCCCGGGATACCATCTTCCAATTCTAAATGACGATATCAGAAGCCATAACCAAGTGCCATAAACTTTTGATCAACTCTATTTATACGTTTTCTTATTATTTCAAAAGGGCGAAAAACTACAGAGCTCAGCCACTTGTATCTAGGAATGATTTCTGAGAAAATAATGACTGAACCGGGATACATTGCCTTGATAAGCCGAATGTAATGTTTAATTTGTAAGATTAAATTCAAAGTTTTTTTGGTTACCTTTATCATTTCCCTCCAAATGAATAATCAAAATATCTGGGAGAGGATGACCATACGCCAGAGTACCCAGCTCGGTCAGAAGTTCCCTCCAAACCATACCACTTTTACCTTGCCAACATGCTGAAAAAAGGCTAGGATCCAGATACAAATCCGGGACGGTGCTCTTCTGTGTGCCCAGAAGACAAATGAATGTCCAATTATTCATACTGTTCGCTGTCCACCTAAGTAATTCAAAAAATATTGTTAGGTCTCACATATAACTTAAAAGCATCAGATTTCCACCTTGCTTAATAATACTAGAATCCAAACCCATTCTAGCCGCCTCTGTGGCAGCTCCAATGCGAAAAGAATGGGATAATATATTTACATCACCTATATTGCAGTGACACAAAGCTATACGAAGAACAGCCTGAAACTGAAAAACAGTCAGGAAAACCATTCTGATGTAATAGCAAAGATTCCCCTTCAGATGGTCTAATATTGAGATAAGAATTCAGTAAGAAAACCGGATAGATTAGCCTATCCGAGCATGCTGCCAACGTGATCCAAGAGCCTTTGCCCAGCTGATCAGTTTTAGACTGACTAATAAACATCTTAACACTTTTGGGGTTAGCTATAATGTCATTAATTCTAAGGCCCTTCTTGCTTCTAGGATTATTTGGGACTAGCTCAGAAACTCTCAGAGCAGCAAAGAAACAAATAGAAAATGCAGCTCTAAGTAAGCATGCCTCATAAGGGGAAAAACAGACCATATCGGAGATTTTATATAACTCCATCAAAATTCCTGGAATAATGGGTCTTCCTTTATCCAAAGAATAATGCGATTTCCTATAACCCTTCAGTGCCTGACGCACGGAGAAGAAGCTAAAACAGGATGGTACAGAATACATTTTAAGAAAAAATGATGCTCCTGATAAGATTTTGTTTGTGTGAGACCAAGAATATCTTTTAGACATTAAATTATTCAAGAAAGATAACACTAAATGTTTTGAAAATTCAAAAAAACTCTGGTTTTGAGAATTAAGAAAAGACAGCCATAGCCACCATGCAGTAGTATAACCATACCACGTAGAAGGCACCAAAGAATTAATATTGTCCGTGACTAAACTATTTTCCAAAGCTGCTGGGGGCATGAAGTTTCTCCCATGTCTGCTTCCGGAAATAGCTGGAAAAAACGATTCATTTGAAATCTAGAAAGAGCATCGGCTATCCATTTTTCTTTACCAGGAACATATTTTGCTTTGACCCGCAGATTTAAAGTCAGGCATTTATAGACTAAATAACGTAATAAAACTATGACCGGCCTTGAAAAAAGGCAATTAATGGCATATAGAATGCCTTTATTATCTGTACTACATAAAAGTTTTATTCCTAAATTGAACCCCCCAAATCTCAATAGCAATTATGGGAAATAATTCCAATAAAACAATATTTTTAAATAATCCTTTTAAATTCCAATCCAATGGCCATTGTTCTGCACACTAGTGTGTTTGCCAAATTGCAGCAAATCCCAAAGATCCTGCAGAATCCGTAAATAACTGAAAATCCTGATCTAAAATAAAATCCTCTTGCCAAACAAATCTCCTCCCATTAAAATCCCCAAAAATTTTTTTGCCAGACTAATAAATCTTCCTTCATGTCTTGTGAAACCCTTATATGTGAGTGAGGATTTTTAAAACCCGAAATAGCCAGATAAAGCCTTCTAGAAAATATATGACCCATTGGAAGTACACTACTTGCAAATGTTAGGAGACCTAATAAATTCTGCATAATTTTCAGATACACTTTTTTGGAGTGAAGAATGCTAGATATTAACCTGCAGATCTTATTAATCTTTTCTGGAGGAAGCCAAAATTCCATAGCTATGGTATCTATAGTTATACCTAAAAATTCTAGGCATATAGTAGGATAAACTATTTTGTCGTATGTCAAAAAAGGTATTTACTAACGATGCACAATTAACTGAATCTGTTGGACCTAAAAATAAAAAATCATCCAGGTAATGTAAGATATTGTCTATATGTGCTACTGTAGCTACCACCCATTCAACAAAGGATGAAAAGCTGTCAAAATAAAAACAGGAAAGGGTACATCCCATCGGTAAACACCTGTCGAAAAAATATTGACCCTCAAACTGAAAACCTAGGGAGCTAAAGCTATCCGGGTGAATGGGAAGGAGCCTAAAGGCTGACTTTATATCAGCTTTTGCAATCAAAGCTGCACGCCCAAGCTTCTGCAATTTAATAATGGATTCCTCAAATGATGTATAAGACACGGAACATAAATCATCTCCAATTTGATCATTAAGAGAATGATCACGAGGGTATGATAAATGATACATAAGTCTATAACTCCCAAAATCTTTTTTAGGAACAGTGCCCAGTGGAGATAACTGAAAATGATCAAATGGAGGGGCATCAAAAGGGCCAGATATCCTACCCTCCTGAAGCTCCTTACTAATTTTGTTCCTAACAATGACTGGCAACTCATCAACCGATTTTACATATTTTACGAATGTACAGCCGGAACCACTAAATTTAGGTAATTTTAAAACCCTGTTGAAAACCTACAGTGATTAATTGGGCAGTCATTTGGTCTGGATACAGTCGCAACCACGGCTCCATGTTTGCCAGAATCACTGGGGTGGCTTTTAAGAAAGGAATCCTTACCCAGCTGATGTGTATTTATGGAAGGTTTTTTTAAAACCTTCACTGACCGGATGAGGACCCAAACAAAGGGCGCACTCATGTCGGAATCTACAAGAATTTGGCCATTTGCACTGTGTGTCGTTAAAAGAAAAGCAAATGCCTTTCTTATAAGAACCTACCGAAGTAGAAGGCAATGTTTTTAGGTGAGGCACCAGAGGTTTCTGGGGGACAAATAAATGTAACCAGAGCCCTATATCCTTATTACCCCACTGAATGTTAGGATGCACCACCATTTTTTTGCCTAAAAGAGTCATCGTAGAAATACCACGATAAACCTCCAAAATTTCTATAGGCTTCCAAAATTACATCTATGTGCTGAAAAAAGCTCGAGCTACGCTCCCTCCGGAAATCTTTCATACATAATGCTTCCATAAGTAGAGAATGCTTGGAGCCAATTTTTAAATGTCCTACCAACTGGCCTTTTTTTATCATCTTAACCTTTTATCGTTATCCAACCTAGAATAGTAATTCTTTTTGCGAAGGGAGTAACGATATAATGTCTACAAATTCTCCACGCCAAATCTTTTCTTTTGTACTGGTTGACAAATGAAACCCCAATGGGGACAATATACAGGGCATAGGCTCTTTCCCACAGCTCTCAGGCACTTTGTTCATTGTAGAATTGCTCAAAGACGGAGCCTGAATAGGGGGAGAAACTAACATAGTTGCATTAGTAACCTGCCCAAGCCCAGAGACCCCCGAGTTACCTGCCCATACAGAAGCCGCAGCATCATTGCCCACCACCATTGGTTTGTGAGGTGTAGCAGATAAATTGGAGACCAATTGCAAAAGCGTAGCACACAAGGAAGATAAAAGGCTAAGTTGATCAGACTCACCAGCAACACTGTCAACCCACACAGTGGATACCGAATCAGCTGAGATGGAGTATGTTGACTTGGCTGCTGTGCTCAAGCCTGGGTTAGAACCCATGGCTACCCTGGGCACTTCCGACAGCTGCTCTGGTATTTCAGGCTGCCTTGATGACATACGGCCAATCCGTGTCGCTGGGCGGGGCCGGTTCCGACCAGGCTCCGCCCCTTCTCGGCTGACGTCGCTGACTCTTTTTGCGGGCGGAGACAGCCATGTCTTCATTCCCTCCCCTTCTTCTGGAGGGAGCCAGTGGACTATATGGCCTCTTCTGGGTCCTCCTTCAGTCCCACCTTGCAACCTAGAGGGCTCCTCCTCCGGCAGTTCCGTCATGTCGAAGCGGAACCAGGAACACCTTCCCGAAGGGACTCCACCTCACTGCCCGTATCTACTTCTCCTTCGCTTGCCACTTCATCCGCGAAGGGACCCCCGCCGCCGCCCTCTGGAGCCTCTTCACCCATAGGTAAATATAGAGAAAGGGGAGCTAGTTAGGAAGCTAGTCCTGAGGGTCTCTGCCACATCCCAAAGCCTAATGTGAAGAGAGAAATGCCCCAAAAGGGATATACTATGGGCAGAAAACCAACACAGGATCAAAGTATGGTAAATAGAAAAACAGATAAAAAATATATAAATTTTATTCAATATACAAAAATAGTACAAAAATGACAAATACCATTACTAAAAGCATTGAATAGCAAATGAAGAACAGGAGTATTGCACAGTATTACACGCTGCAGCAAAAACCACTTCTGAAAACATGTTTCGGAGAGCATAAAAAGATACATTTCCTTTCATGACACTATTTCCTTTTTCAGGGGTTCAAATAAAGCGTGCTGTTGTGTTTCTAACAGAAAAAGAAAACATATGTATGCATATAATAGGTATTGATTCCATACTTGTAATAATTAATCTGGCATTATCCAGAAAGACAGACATAAAAAGCATGTATCATTTACAATGGTACTCACAATAAACGCATGTTCCTCTGCAATGACAAGATGCACAGCAATATTGATGATAGATGAACTCCCACATCCAAAAGTCCCCTAGGTTGATTTATCAAGTTGGAATAACCCAGATTGGGTTAACTTTTTACTGCCCGCTTGGGTGTAAAATGAGTGGGACATGCGTCCAAAACATAACTTGAAGAGAGAGATGAGCTGGACCCCGAGAGAGTGGAGCGGTAAGTCAGAGCTCAAAGGAACCGCCAAGAAGATAAGGAGGGTGCGAATCTAGCAAATTAAAATATACATGCGTGTCATCAGTATATGTGTATATTCCTGCCAAATGAAAATATAGTATAGGTGCAGAGATAGGCTTATTAACAGATAGATAGTACCCAGAGTAGGAGTGAATATGTCATTTCAATGTGGATGGTAAAATACCAAAACACATAGAAAAAGGTAAGAAACAAAAAAGGAAAAGAGGAGAAAGAAAAGGGAGAGACATAGAACCCCATAGGTAAGGAGAAGCATCTTCGGATCCAGCCTTCAGCCTCGGCCTCCAGAAGGTCTTCATGCAGCCTTAGGTGGTATAATGGTGGGGGCTCAGAGGGGAGCTCTTTTGCCTGAGCTCCTGCAGCTATACCATCCACCGGCGACTGGCATCTGACCCTATCCGCACCCCCTTTTATATAGGGACCTCCAGGGGTTCCAGAACCTTCCATTTATTTACGAGGCTCCCCCCAAGGCCACCAGTCCCTGACCTGAGGGGGAGACTTGAAACTCCTGCTTTGATCCCATGGGGAAGGGGGTGCTTGAAACCCCTGTTCCCCTTTTCCCCACATTTCTACACTGTATCATTGCATCTATTTTGCTTGCTCCTGTGGGAACATATTTGGCAGTCAGAGAGCTGTAAAGGAAAGCATGTCAATCATTGGTGCTTGAAGCTGCACCTGCAGCCAGAAGTTCTTTGTTCAGCAAAGAATGGATTATGCAATTGAACTTCTAATCTTTGTATCTGTTGTTGGACTCTAGAGCCTACTGCTTCCACGCTGTTCACTTGGCACGTCATGTAAAGCATGGAGGTTGATCGAGCGGTTTTTCAAAAAGCAAATATTTTGGACACCAATCCATGACCCCAGCTTCCATGGCTGTGTAGTTGCTGTATGTGCTTGTGGAACAGAATGCTGGGGACCACTTGAGACGGTTAACAACTTTTGTATGCCTCCACAATGCTAACCTTGGACCCAGCAAGTATGTCCAACATGGCTAAACAAGACTGGAACTAAAGCACAGTGCCTTAAAAAGTATTCACACCCCTTGAAATTTTCCACATTTTGTCATGTACAACCAAAAATGTAGATGTATTTTATTGGGATATTATGTGATAGACCAACACATAGTGGCACATAATTGTGAAATGGAAGGAAAATGATAAATGGGTTTTCAACATTTTTAACAAATAATTTATATGAAAAGTGTGGCGTGCCTTTGTATTCACCCCCCTTTGATACTTGTGATACCCCTAACTAAAATCTAGTGGAAACAGTTGCCTTCGGAAGTCACCTAATTAGTAAATAGAGTCAACCTGTGTGTATTTTAATCCTGGTATAAATACAGCTGTTCTGTGAAGCCCTTAGATGTTTGTTAGAGACCCTTTTATATTGGGATTGTAACTGGTCAGTAGAGCTCATGCAGACTTGTTATGTAACCTTTGTAAATAATCATTACTGTGACATAGATTTCACCTGGAGTCGGGAGGTTTCTCGATGATAATGAGGCTTTTGCTTCACTGCAGAACTATTTCACAAGCCACATATTTAGTTGTTATCCAAGGCAGGAAGTGAAGTAATCTGCTACACATATTCTTGCGTGTCTCCTCCAAGAGAATACTGGTACAAGCATCCACATCTACATTTCTAAAGAATTCCAAGGGCTAGTTGTATGGGGGCTATTTATGAAAGGACAGATTCACCGCAGATTCTCTATACATTTGCTGACGAACTATGCATTCGCCAATATTTGCTTGCAGACTGAATAATTGAACCCCGCCAGAATCTGAATATGTTCTATATTCATGTTTAAAGCGGAACTTCAGTCATTTTTTTCAACTTTCCATCTATTAAATCTTCTGCCCTTGTTGTTTTAACTTTGGATAGTAAACATTTTTTTTTCTGCCAGAAAATACCTTATACAGCCCACTTCCTGTTTCTTGTCTTGTAAAAAAAGCCTAGGCACATGACATCATGCACCCCTCTCTCCCTCTCACACTTGTGAGAGTTTGCCAGGAAGAGAAGGGGGATAAGTCATAAGAGGGCCAGTGAGAGTTGCAGGGCCCCAGAACTGAAGGTGTGCCTCCTGTGTGTCTGTGTAAATCCAGGAAGTGAACAGGCAGCAGCTTCAGCTGCCCACAGTTAAAGTGGATGTAGCCAGACTCCGTGGCGGGAGATTTCTGCAGCATATTTGGCAAGTACAGAATCACAGTAGATATAAAATAATATGCAAAGTGGTTGGAGGGAAGCTTCAGAATGGCAAAGATGTTTTTATTACAAATTATGTGAGCAGACTGCAGTTCCCCTTTAACTGCTTCCAGACCAGCTGTGGCGGTAGGCTCCCCTGCACAAAATCACGTTAATGTACGTGAACTCGCGAGGTCCTGCGGGGATAGCAGGCGCATGCACCCACTGCACAGTGCGGGTGCCGATGCTCGGGTCCCGCGGACTCAATGTCTGCCGGGAGTCCCGCGATCTTCTCACGGAGAGGAAGAACGGGGAAATGCTAATGTAAACACGCATTTCCCCATTCTTCCTAGTGACAGGACACTGATCACAGCTCCCTGTGATTGGGAGTGGTGATCAGTGTACTACTCACGTAGCCCATCCCCCCTACAGTTAGGACACACTTAACCCCTCCCCCGCCCCCTATTGGTTAACCCCTTCACTGCCAGTCACATTTACACAGTAATAAGTGCATTTTTATAGCACTAATCGCTATATAAATGTGAATGGCGCCAAAAGTGTCCGATGTGTCCGCCATAATGTCGCAGTCACGCTAAAAATCGCTGATCGCTGCCATTACTAGTAAAAAAAAAAAATTATTAATAAAAATGCCATTGAACTATCCCCTATTTTGTAGACGCTATAACTTTTGCGCAAACCAATTAATAAACGCTTATTGCGCTTTTTTTTACCAAAAATATGTAGAAGAACAAGTATCAGCCTAAACTGAGGAAAAAATTGTTTTTTTTATATATTTTTTTGGGGATATTTATTATAGCAAAAAGTAAAAAATATTGCTTTTTTTTTTTTTTTTTAAATTGTCGCTCTATTTTTGTTTATACCGCAAAAAATAAAAACCGCAGAGGTGATCAAATACCACCAAAAGAAAGCTCTATTTGTGGGGAAAAAAAGGACGTCAATTTTGTTTGGGAGCCACGTTGCACGACTGCGCAATTGTCAGTTAAAGTGACACAGTGCCAAATCGCAAAAAAATGGCCCAGTCATTGGGCAGCCAAATCCATCGGGGCTGAAGTGGTTAAAGCACAAGTTCCCCCAGCCCCCCCCCCCCCCCCTTTCTACCCCCTACACAATGTAATCTTTTCTCCATTCAAGAGGAAAATCATAATGTGATAGACAGCCAGGCCTCCCAGCTCCCGAACTTAAGTATGACACCCCTGAGTGTTCAGCGTCAGCTCAGACTTTTGGCTGGGAGCGCACCGAGCAGCGCCCTTCCAGCATAAATACAGGTATGCACATATTTGGCCCCACGGACTTAGACCCACTTCAGTGAGGTGGCATCTGTGTGTACCCCTGTTGTAAAGGGGTTAAAATGGAACTGAAGTTAGCTAATAAGCAATTGCTAGCAGTTCGGTATTGATGATAAAAGACTCTGTATATCATTTCTGCCATAAGTTCTCTTCCCCCTCCTGATACCACCTAATAGCCACACATCTTTGTATACATTCCTGACACCTGTAAGATGCCTGGAGTAAGTGCTGGGATTCCATTAACTCCGGGAATTATTTCATCCTGGCCAGCCAATAGAGGTAACGGCACTTTGTGAGAGCTAATGAGAGCTAATCTCTTAAAAAGTAAGGTGACAGCTGTCGCCACAAAAGGTGTCACTGGAACTGTTGTCCCCATTTGGAAGATTTACCCCTACCTTTTGTTCTTTTGATCAAAAATTTGGATTCCCATCCCTTTCTGCCTCAGTGCCAGTGGTCTCCACGGCAAATTGGGTGAATCTACCCAGCGAAGACTCATCACAATTTCAGAAAAGGTGAACAAACACCCTACACCAGGGGTAGGCAACCTCGGCACTCCAACTGTGGTGAAACTACAAATCCCATCATGCCTTTGCCTCTAGGAGTCATTCCTGTGATTGTCGGGGTCTTGCAATGTCTCATGGGACTTGTAGTATCACCAAAGCTGGATCGCCAAGGTTGCCTACCCCTGCCGTACACCCTCCCCACCCCTCTAGTCCTCACTGTACTTTCCTCCCGTGGAGAATGCACTGCCAGTGCCCAGGCAGCCTGTGTAGAGGTCTGGGGATTTGTAATCCCCAATTTTCTCCCTCTTTCTTTTGTAGGGCTTCTGGGACAGCTCAGGGCGCTTGTGATTGGTCAGCACCGGCGCTTGTAGCGCCCACAGAAGGTAGGTACAGCGGGGGGGGGGGGACCAAGAGGGTAGGGCAGGTGTTGGGTGTTCACCTTTTTTATTTTTCCTGAAAAGGTGAGCTAACACTTTAACCTTGCACAGAATTCCATGCTTGTGATTGGGTTGTCAAAGCAGAATAATTTTGCTTTATGCATAACATAACATATCTAATGAAATCATTTGAAGGGTCTCTGTCTTTGTTGTGCTACATAAGCAAATCCATTTGCTGATTTATAATTTATAGTCTGCCTATTTTTTCCTTGCAAGACCAGTGAATGGAGCCCTGTGTGTCACTGGCCAGCTGTGCTGATCTCAGTCTATTTAGTCACAGATGTTTCTTTAGTTCTCCCCCCAATGTGGAAAGCCTTTGTTGGTGTCGGATTTGACATCTTGGAATAGAGTGCATTTTTCAATCCTCTTTAACAAAACATAAGACATCCTGTATGACAAAAGAACTTGCTCAGTATAACAAAAGAATTCCAATTTTCCAACTCATTTCCTTAAGCCAGCCTATCATCACATGGACGCAGCTAATATGGCAACCTAAATCAATGCCCTGTACCAGAAAGTATCCCCACACAGCTTCCCATATTCTCCAAGAATCCAAAACCTGGAAACTGGAATAAGGAAATCCCAAATGCTGACCACAAAACAGTCTCGCCAAGTTTAAATATTTGGCGGTACTGCCACCGAACGTGACCCATTTAGGTGTACGGGGCCACGCTGCAACCGTGTGGAGTGCATGCAGTCACAGTGCAGTGGTTTAGCCTTTTAGGGTTAAAACAGGCGGGGAGGAAGTGACATATCGCCTCCCCTCTGCCTGTCAAACACTCCTTGCATGTTCGCTTCCTCCCCTGTGTTTAACACTAAGAAGGCTGAACCACCACAGGTAGTATGAGGACCATGTGAGAATAAGTGGTTCTTCATGCAAGACTGCACAAAAATGCCTCTTATTTATTTAGCTGATAGCATGACAATCTTTCTCGTATATAAATAAATACCCCTATTTTCTGCTGACCTTTCAGGTACCTGTCAAACCTGTACTGTTTTGAACCTAAAATCTGCATGTATAACCTAATTTATGTACACCTTCCACTCTGATCCTGGCACTTGAGGTAGAGAATGGCATGTCACACATAAAAAAAATAAAATATATATATATATATATATATATATATATATATTTATTTATTATGCCCTAATATGTGGATGAGCGCTGCTTGGTGTATAATTAATACCTTGCTGCAAGCCTGCTTCTACACAGAGCATAGGGTTTCTGGAGGCTGTGGCAGTGAAGAGCTCCATGCCCATTCACAAAAATCCTTGTATTTGTTTTCACAAGGCGTTTTGTGACTGGAAGAGAGATGTTGCATACCAACCCCTCCTCTACCCTCCCCTCTCTTATTCGCCACAATTTCCTGCGGGGGTCTACCTGAAGATAGTGTTTACTTGCCTACCATGCCATTACTGACTTACCATGCCTTGTTCTGCAGTGTGCCTCTGCTTAGAGGGGGCTATCTTGGTAGAAGCAGGGCTTTGCTTCCTCATGCAAGAGCCTTCAGCAAGATCAACAATGAACAGCACAGTAGTGTGATATAATCAAATCTCACCCCAAATCTCAAAAGACTAGCAGTCTGAGGCAACAGCGCCTTGGAACACGCGCTGCAGAGATGCAGGATACACAAGAGTGCCGCCTAGGTGCCTATATCATCATAGACCAGGAAGTACACTGCTATTTTTATGGATGAATGCCTTAATTATACAGAGCAGTACATGGAAAAATACAATTGAAGAGCTCACTTTAGTCAACTCACAAACGGGACTACCCTCCAACAAGTGCACAGGAATGTCACTCATAGGCTAAACAAACAGAAGGTGCGCCAGTCTAAATTAATAAAGGAGTACAAAACTGGTTTCATTTATTAAACCAATAATTAAATCTTACTGGTGGACCCTCTTTGTCTTAAGTGTTGAACAGACCATTGGGACCTGATTCATATGCTATGGCATTGTCCCAAGTTACATAGATACTGGGACGCCATCCTTGGCACAATCAGGCTTGCCAATTAAATTTACCTTTTGAACCCCTTGTCTTGTATACTTGGTATCTTAGATCCAGTGATTCCCGACGCTTTTGTTAAGGGGGCGGTGTACAGAGCTTTATTTCAGGCCCGTAAAGTGCTTTTGATGTACTGGAAAAGCTCCTTACCCCCGTCCCTGCAAGACTGGAATATTAACTTGAGTACCACCCTTAGTTATGAAAAAAGTCCTATATCAACGTAGAGGTTGCCCTACTAAATTTGATAAAATATGGGATGGATGGATGTCTGTACCTGGTTTAGCACCAGTGGAGCTAGTCTTACCCCAAATGTTAGGCTATGGCTGAATCCTTCTAGGTATATTGCCCACACTCTAATGTATTTTAAAGTGTCTCTAAAGCCTTAAGATTTTTCACCTTTAATGCATTCTATGCATTAAGGTAAAAAAAACTTTCTGTGCTGCAGCTGCCCCCAGACCCCCCCCCCTTTTTCTTAACTGAGCCCGATCCAAGCCCAGCGGCTCCAGCTGCTGTCTCTCTGGTCATTGGACAGATTGATAGCAGTGGGATAGCTATGGGCTCCCGCTGCTGTCAATCAAATCCTGTGACATGGAAGAGGGGGTGGGGCAGAGTCCTGCTGTCTGTGTCAATGAACGCAGCAGCGGGACTCAGGAGCGTGCCCCCAGGGAAAGCATTTTTTCCTGGGGGCACCTGATGAAGAGAGGCCTGAAACGGAGATGGGAACCCTGAAGAGGAGAATCAGGGCTGCTCTGTGCAAAACCATTGCACAGTGCAGGTAAGTATAGGCATGTTTATTAACTTTATCAAAAAAGAAAGGATAGTTTACAACCAGCTAAGTCTGAATCTACCCTTGGATAATATGTTTAATTGCTCAATGATCTTTACTTGACTCTTATACTGGTCAATTTATGATGATTGAGCTGAGGTTACATCTGTATTTTACTTTGTAATTTTGCTGATTACTTTGTGCGCTTGTATATTCAAATGGCAGATATTTTGATGTATGCTGTTTTAATGACACAGATACTCTGGAACTTTTTTTTGTTCTGCTATAAACGTTATTTATGATAAAAAAAAAAAAAATCAAATGATTAGATCAATAATTATAAGAGAATTTGGTCTGGTGCTCCTCCTGTTGGTTTATGCATTGGCTGCTTTCAAAACAGTCCTCTGGCAGAATGGTGCAGAGAAATAACCCTTGCTTTTTTTTTTTTTTTTTAATGGAATCAGTGGTCTCTCTGCAGAGGTCTTTTGAGTCAAAGCTGGAGTTCTTTATAGCAGGAGCCATGAGCTTTGCTTTTAGGAGACCTATAGGGATTTCATGGGTATACATTTTGTTTAGCACAAAGCCTTTAGTGGAGGACTTTGGATTATGGATCTACTTGTGGCAAAACTATTATTTATTATATTTCTACTGCAATATTTTACTTATTTATAGATCTGCAGCTTGCGGCTGAGCTGGGGAAGACTTTATTGGATCGCAATACGGAACTGGAGGAATCTTTGCAACAGATGTATGATACCAACCAGGAGCAGATCCAGGAAATTGAAGTATGTTCTCTGTATTATGTAGCACACTGCTGTACATTCACACTCTTGCACAGATAGAGCGCTCTTCTGTCTTCTCAGTCTGTGTTTAGCATTCAGAGTTGAATGCAGGCCAGGCAGCTGGCCACTGATTGGCCATTCTCTTGCTAACACACTGACAGCACTTATTGTATCACCTGTAGGCAAACTATCATTTTATTGTAACAGTTGAACTAGAAAGGCTATGGTAAGAACTAAAAGAAACCAAAAATCCCTTTCATAGTGCAAAGAACAGTAGGCACTTTCATGGGGATTTGAAAAGCGTCTTTATGATGCTCTTTAGAATTACACTGTGCATCTGCATGACAAATGTCGATGTGGGTGATGGTTTCATGTATCATGTGTAAACGGGTACAAGAATTTGGATCAAGCACCACACATGTTGGTGCACTGAGATTGTCCATACAGACACTTTGTCCTACATGCCTCTGAGCTCCCTCCGGTGGAGATAAGGGACTGCTCTGTGCAATATCACTACAATCCTCATCATTATTATTATTATTATACAGGATTTATATAGCGCCGACAGTTTACGCAGCGCTTTACAACATGAGGGCATACAGTACAAGTACAATACAATTCAATACAGAAGGAATCAGAGGGCCCTGCTCGTTAGATCTTACAATCATCATCATCAATAACATATTTTTATATTAATTTAAAACAAAAGCAACCTTTAATCCCACTCTAATAACTTCCAGTTTTGTTATCTACAAGCTCAAGGTAAATCTTTTTTTAAATTTACGGTAGCCATAACCCTAACTAAGAATCTACCTGAATTTGCTGTACAAGTCGGTGAAGCTACCATATCTGGTAGCAGGGACTTCTAAATCTGGCGCAGGCCATTTTAAAGAGCCATACCACCAGAAAAGTGTCATAAGGGGTTAATTGAATCCCCCCCATTCTTTTTTAGTAAGCTCTACTGTGCTTAAATTGGTTTAGTGGAGGGCTTTATTGGGCTCTTTTAGTCTACCTCACTATAACCTTAGGCCTCTTTCACACGGACTGTCCGTTCAGGTCCGCCTGTCAGTTTTTTAGGCGGATC
This sequence comes from Aquarana catesbeiana, assembly GCF_042186555.1. Lineage (NCBI taxonomy): Eukaryota > Metazoa > Chordata > Amphibia > Anura > Ranidae > Aquarana > Aquarana catesbeiana. The sequence continues at coordinate 148,467,017 of NC_133329.1, forward strand.
TGAACGGACAATCCATGGAGGTCTTTGGAGCGTCGGATGTCAGCGGTGACATGTCCGCTGACATCCGACCCGATCCGAAAAAGTGTAACGGAGGAAAAACCTACTTTTCCATCCGTTATCGGATCGGGTGACGATGGACTCTACGGTCCGTCATCACCCGATCCCCCGTAGGGGAGAGCGGCGCTCTGACAGGTCCATCGCTGCACAGTGTGCAGCGACGGACCTGCCATTTTCCTGCTCAGCGGGGATCGGCGGAGCGATCCCTGCTGAGCAATCGGATGTTCACGGGGCGGATCATCACTGATCCGCCCTATGTGAAAGAGCCCTTAATGTTTTCATTGATCCCAAGCCACGGTTTCCTTGCGCTACATTGATACTGGACAACAAATCTGAAACATCTGTGTGCAGATTGAATAATGGCTCTATATTAGGCTGTATCTATATACTGTGTGTGTGTGTGTGTGTGTGTGTGTGTGTGTATATACACTATAAATCAGTGGTTCTGAAAGGTTTTTTTTTTTTTTTTTTTTTTTAACTTGGGGAAAAAGACAACTTTATTAAAGATAAAGCACATAATACAATGCATTCAATTACATTTGTCAATAAAGGTATATTTTCACATATCGTTCACTGTGGTTTTCATTGTACATTTATCTCCTGTTATAAGTTTACAAAGGAGCAGTTATTATTTACATTGATGCATTCTGGTTCTTAATGCTATTAAATTATTGTGAAGGGTTCCATAATTCTTTTTTTGTGATAGTGGTACCATGCAAAGGTTTAATGTAGAATAACTGTAAAATTTGGGATTTTTATATACATGTCTCACCGTCCTCCAGCCATCTGTCCCATACTTAAGAATATTTGTGTGCGCATCCCCTGTGAGTATATACCAGTTTTTTTAATGGTAGTGTATTATTGACATCTTTCTTCTATTGCTGTATTGTGAGGGGCAGAGCCTGCATCCATTTCTTAGCTATTACTTTACGTGGTATAAACAGAGTTTCTTTTATGAATGTCAGGCAACAGTCCCAACAGACATAATTTAGGGTCAAGGACTACGGGGGATCCCATATTGTCATGTAGGAAGCGAACAACCTGTGCCCAATATGTCTGTACATTTGGACAACTCCATATTAGATGGTAGAACGTTCCAGGAGCAGCCTGACATATATGGCATATCTGATTATATGTGTGCTGGAATTTTGCCATTTTCTACGATGTTGGGTAGGCTTTATGTAGGACATATAGTTGTGTCAGTCTATCTGATAATTTGGGGGATACTGCCTTGGTTCCTTCAAGTATTTCATCCCATTCCGCGTCTTCCATTGGGCCTGTATCTTGTTCCCATGCTGTTTTTATTATTTGTGTAATTTTTATTGTTCTCTGGTGTCTAAGAGCGTGATACAGGTGCGATATAAGTTTAGAGGTGTCCTCACCCATAACTATGCTCAGTACTGGGAGGGGGGATCCATTGCTATCTCAAGATTTGGTAATGAGTTCTTATTGCATGGCGTAGCTGCAGGTATGTGAATATTAGATGATTTGTGAGCATAAATTCCTCTGAGTGTTTTAAGTCCAGAATTGGATAGTACTTGTAGATATATTATCCCGTGTATGGCCCATATTATCGAGTCTGGTATTGATTCTATTTTGGGCAAATGGCTGTTAAGCCATAATGGAGTGTGGGAGTGTATTTTCCCTGTGTTCTGTTTTTTCAGTGTGATTTCCCATACCCTCTGGTTGTGTAGTAGCACTCTCATGTTGTATCGTGAGTTTTTTTTTTAATCGTTTGCTTCCCGCGAAGGATAGCTTGGAGGGGTGTATATGCCGGGTGCCCGGGTTTGTCGCAAACTAAGGATCTATAATGCTGTAGTTCTGTTGGGTTGAAGTGGTATATATGGGTGAGCTGAGCTGCTAAGTAATATTCTTGTAGGTCTGGGAGGGAGACGCCCCCCCATGTCCGTAGGGTTCTTTAGAATGTGCCAGGCCAATTTGTGTCTGCCGCTCCCCCATACAAACTAACTTAAAATGGCTTCCATTTGCTTAAAGATATTTTTAAGGGGATATATAGGGGGGCATGCCATACCATGTAAAGAATTTTAGGTAGTGGACCATTACCTGGACCATGTCTGAGTTTTGGACTTGAGCAGTTCAAATATTGGTGCAGCATTCAGGGGTGTGTAGTCTGCCAGATTCCTGATGACTTCCACCCTTAAATATTTAATCTTCGACACGATAATGGTAATGATGAGAACGTTAATGGGGGGGTGTCGGTTCTGGATGTTTAATTGGCCCCAAAGACAGAATGATTTGCATGGCTCCATCCACTATCCTAAAGCCCTAAAACTCCTTTTTTGGGGGGATTATTTTTAGAAGGTTCTACTGTATTGTAACCACATTGTAAAGTGAATTTTAGGAGCATGCTGTTGGAACCTTAGTCAATTTCTTAATAAATGCCCAATGAGAAAATCCCACTCTATTTGCCCTAAAGAATATTGTCCCAAGGACAGGGCAATACAGTCCCAAAGTTGAGGTTAGGGGAAATCTTCCAGTTGGGAAACCTGTCTAAAAGGGATTTCCCCTCACTTTGGAAAGGTATTTTTCTCTCTTCCTGTTTTTCTGGGAGGAATTCTTCCAGTGGGACATAGACAGCAGAAAAAAACAAGGGTTCTGGGATGGTATAACATTTTTCTGCTGGTTCGCTCTGAGTAACAGTGTTTTTTTTTCTTGGGATGGGGGGGTGCAATTTTCAATTATCAGTAGCCATTCCCAATTTTGCAGTCTGTGCCAAGGTAAGGGTAGCATCCCTTGCCCTGCTCCCTCCTCTTCCGCAGCCTCCTGAAACACATCACATGTCCCAGGAGGCTGCAGGACCATTTACAAAGCCCTGCTTGAGCTTATGCATGTGCAATGGTGAATCGGCTGTGGTTCCTCAGGAAGCCACAGCCAGCTCCAATATCCAAGATGGTGGCGCTTATTTGCAAATGACTTTTGCAAATCCAGATGGTACCTTGTAAAAGTAGTAGTGATATCATCACTGTGCTGCATCACTTGTACATGGAGCAGAATTATGAGTGGTCCCAGTAGGTCTTCCCGCTACAGGCTGCCTGCAAAAAACTGCAAGGAGGTGGACACAAGACTAAGTCACCCTGCACAAGGAGCGGGGAGCAGTGACAGGCCTACAGTATATTACAGGAAACTCCTACACATAGACAAAATACAGGAGTTATTTTATACCTGTCAAATCTGGAGGCAGTAGAATATTATGAAATGAAAGCCACTATTGTTGACACCTCCTTGTGAACATGCAGGTTGACTGACCCTTTTGATTCGGTTTGAATCCCTGACATAGAACAAATAAAAATGAAAATAAAATTAAGGACTACCGACCACTTTGACATTTCTGATCTGCATGCTTGTTCCAGGTCATTTTGTAACTGGTTGATTCAAAAGGAAAAGCATTTTTAATTTCACTTACATTAATAAAAAATAATTTTGTTTGCATTAAATAATTGTCGACAATACTCGAATGCGTCTGTGAAAATGAAAACACTGTTCTAGGTCCCATCATTGATTTTTTTTATTTTTTTGTCATGGCACTATGAGGACTACCACTCTAAAAATAACCTTCCTGTCAGCCCAGTAAGAAGGGTTAATCTGAAATGGGACATAGTGACCTGCCTTAGGTTAATCCACACTTTACAACAAATCCTCCTTGTATGAAGATTCCATAGACAATGATACTAAAAGGTTTGTCCAGGGTAATACAGGTTTTTGCATGAAAAGCCACATAAAGAATTTGAATACTAGCTGCATGTTCAGTAGTACCTTCTTAATCTGATAAAAAGAAACCTGCTACCCATAATATGTGTTCTGTCTTGTGTAGAAAGTATCCCAGATCTTGTCTCTTAACCAAAACGAGAAAATTTACTAAGCCTTTCCTTATATATTGCGATGATTATTCTGGGTAACAGCTTTATTCACCTAACTGCCCTATTTAAAGCAGACCTCCAGCCAAATATTAAATACAAATTTGCAGTGCAAAAATAAGCTAGTTGTCTCACTTTGATTTTATATTAGTGTGTTCTGTTCTCCAGGGGACAAAGTACATATAGTAGTTTTGTCATATCTTCCTATGCATTATCTAAGGCTAGCTGTGAGGTTAAACGGGGCTCCCCTCCATGGCCGTCCAGCAACACAACTAGCAAGGAGATGCTTTGACAAATGGAACTTTGCTACTTGCCTGCTTGCCTGGAACATTTTGGCTGACAAGTTACCCTCCCCCTGTGTTCCTTGTGAGATGCTTGTCTCCAGCAATTGCTTTGAGATAGAAAAATGTGCATTCTGTCAAAGTAACAGTCTCCTTGCTAGCTGTGTTGTTAGGTTGGACCTCCCTCCATGGATGTCTAACAGCTAGCTTTAGACAGCACTGAGATGACTGAGACAAAGTACTACATGTACTTTGTCCCCCGGGGAACCGGATGTATTAATACAAATTCAAGTGAAGCTTCCTAAATTCTTATGAGTTTTAGTCACTTTATGTAATGCCATACTTTCTGGGGCTGCGGTTAGGAGAGCTGCAGCTCTTTTACACAGGTGCTTACAGCTGTTTGTTCACCCCACTCTGCTCTTATCTATTTGTGTATTACATTTATATACATCAAATATACCAGAACACTTTACTGCACTCTAATATCTTTCTACAAGTCAAAACCGTAAATGGGACATTATAAGGAGCTTGCCATTTTTATTTTGTGTTTTTTCTGATTTCTTTTATTTTCATGGTAGTACCTGACCAAGCAGGTGGACTTGCTGAGACGGATGAATGAGCAGCATGCCAAGGTCTATGAGCAGCTGGATGTCACAGCCAGAGAGCTGGAAGATGCCAATCAGAAACTGGTGCTGGAGAGCAAGGCATCACAACAAAAGATTATTGGGTAAGACGGCTTGTTACATTCCGCACCTTACTCCAAGAGCAGCTGTCACAGCAAATACAAAAGAAAATCGGGTTTCTAGTAGAACCAGTTTTTAGCTCTATGTATTTCACATGTTATGCTTTGTATTATATATTTTTTCCTTTCTCCAAGCTGGATTGTGTCTGTTGGATTCTTTTTTCCCCCCAGTTTACGATGGGCAAATCCCCAAAGTGTTTCTCTTAGGGATCATTCACACGAGCTGCTTTGATCTTCATAGATCAATGCAGGCTTAATACAGGGACACAAAGAAAGCAGTTGTTTTCTATGTGCCCTTTTTACACCAGAATGCTACACTGAGGTGGGTTGCAGCGTGCTGCGCAAAAATGCAGACATGGTACAATTTTTATGCAGTTCAACTGATCACAGGTCATCTAATCACAATGTGCTGCGAGGCGTAGACTTGAATGATTTTGTGACATTTCAATAAATTTTAAAGCCCAACTCTGGGGAATCTTTAAAATTAAGCCCTTGCTGTGGATCTGAACCCGCACTCACTTCAAGGGTTAGCTACGCATTAAGTCTAGGGAAGAGGAGAAGCACTTTTTTAAAAATATTTAATTCTTTATTAAAGTTTTTCAAAAAAACAAACAAAATTTTTACACCAAATAACAATACAGACATTACCTCCAGGACCCCACCTCCCCCACCAGTACTCCCCCATCCTAGAAATATGCAGTATAGATGGTATGAAGGCTACTTTATAGGTGTTTCCTGGCTAGGGGGGGGCAACCCAAGGAGGGGCCTGACTAATGTTTTAAATATAACCCAAGTCCTATTCCATTCACAGCACCATCCATTACTCACAATCACACATCTTACATCCTCTCACGGACTAATTTCTTTTGGGTCATGGGTCATCGTTTGCGTGTTTACTACGCTGATAAAATTTATAAGGAAAATCCTTTTGCATCCCCCCAGGGTTTCCAGATCGAGTCATATTTCTTTATTGCTCCTTGCTTTATATATACCGATTTCTCCTTGAGAATTACCCCGTTCATACTATTTAGCCAATCCCCACTGGACGGTGGTGATGCTGACTGCCACCTCCGGGCAATCAGAATCCTGGCTTGAAATAGACATCTCAAAACTGCCAGCTGAGTATTTCCTGGGTATCCAACTCCCTCCAGTAAACCCAGTAAGCAGTGTTTTGCCTCCAACTCAGGTGAAGGTTCCAAACGTCTGATCTATGATTCCTGTCACCTCTGTCCAGTAACGGAACAACTTCAGGCATCTGCAAAACATGTGGAGTACATCCGCCTCTAACTTCCCGCACCTAGGACATCTTGAATCTGGCCCATGGCCGAACTGGCAAGGTTTTCGGGGGGTATAATAGGTTCTGTATAACAAGAACAAATGTGACAACCTCTGGGAGGGGGCCAGCGAGACCAAAGGGGCCAGTTCCAAAATTCTGTTCCACTGCGATTCAGAGATATCTCTCGTGTCTTTTTCCCATTTTCTTCTGTATAAAGAGGGTTTCACCCCCCCCCATTCTCCCCTTGATATATGGATACATTTTTGATCTTCTAGAGGGTTAATATCCGATATGTATAGGAGTATAAACATAGCGGGGCAGGAGAAAGTGGTGGAGTCTAAAAACAGGATTAAATGGGAGAGAGATGTTGGCACAATAACGGAGGAACAATGGAAATATGTCTTAGCATTAGGCCCCAGGGTTTCTCTTTCTCCGTCACAGGGGGTATCTCACCTGTATTTGATATATAGGTCATATTATACACCATTAAAATTATGCATGTTTGGAAGGAGGCCAGATGCTAAATGTCAACTATGTGGGGATAGGAGAGGTGATTTGATACACATGTTTTGGCAATGTCCCAAGTTGTGGTAGACACTCCGCGCTACCCCCAATTATATTGAAACCGTGTGTACAAAGTATAAAAACAATGTTTGCAAGTATGTGAGAAAGTCATAATCGCGGGTGCTGCAACTTAAAAACCTTGAACATGAGGTTTTAAACAGTTGCATAGGTATTGGGAAGGTATAATACATAAAATTAATTCTGTGTTTGGGGCATCGTTAGGCATGGAGGCTAGGACTTGTCTTATGGGCTTGATGGAGAAGAATGGCATGTTAAGACACCCAGACTGCAATAATCAGATGTTTGTTCCAAGGAAAGAAGTTAATAGCACGGAAGTGGCAGGCAAAAGATCCCCCGACGATGGCAGAATGGATGAAAGAGGTTAAAGATATGATTGTGAAGGAGAAATTCTGGTATGAGAAGAGAGGCAATATGAAGAAATCTAAAAATATATGGAAGTTATGGCTGGAGTTGGAGCACCCCGAATAGAAATAAGATGGTCAGGTAGAATGGTAGGAGTGATTGCAGGTTGAAAGTCTGGGGTAGAATTGAGGTAAGAATGAATGGAGTAGTGGGGGTGGGAGTGGTGAAGGGTGGAAAGGGGAAAATCGATTGGTTGTATTTATTTATGTCTGCCTTTGTAATGTTTTTATACGCTATGTAAACAGTGTTGTTTGGTGGATAAATATATATTCCTAATAAAAAGTATTGAATTAAAAAAAAAAAAAAAACTCCCCGCACCTAGGACATCTTGAATCTGGCCGACGGCCGAACTGGCAAAGTTTTCGAGGGGTATAATAGGTTCTGTATAACAAGAACAAATGTAACAACCTCTGGGAGGGGGCCAGCGAGACCAAAGGGGCCAGTTCCAAAATTCGGTTCCACTGCGATTCAGAGATATCAACCACGTCTTTTTTCCCATTTTCTTCTGTATAAAGAGGGTTCCATCCCCCCCATTCTCCCCTTGTTGATATATGGATACATTTTTTAAATTAACCCTTTCCCTGACTACAGTAATTGGCCTACTAGATTGCACCCTGCTATATGCTGGAGGTATGACGCCAAGAAATAGCTGAAGGGATGCGGAAGCATCACTCCTCCTTCCGATTTCTGGAGCTGCAGGGTAGTTAAGCGTATTCTTGCTGGGCCACCCTTCCAAATCAGACCTCTGAACAAAATATCTATCTTTTGGAACCACTTCTTGTGAAGCCAAATTGGGGAGTTATGCAGTACATATAGGAGTTGTGGCATCCAAATCATTTTGATTAGGTTACAGCGACCTGCCACAGATAGTGGCAGGCGTTTCCACACTTTTATTTTGCCCATAAATTTGGTCAATAGCGGGTCAAAATTGTGTGAGGTATAGAGTTGAGGATCTCTTGTAATATTTATACCCATATATTTACATTTATTGACCACTTGGATCTGGGCCACCTACTCCGGAAGGGGACCTTCCAAGGGATTTACGGGTAGCAAGCTAGATTTTGCCCAGTTTATCTTTAACCCAGAAATTTGACCAAATCTGTTAATAATATTCATAGCTTGCTTAGGGGAATTCTGCGTGTCTGAGAAATAACAAAATATTATCTGCATATAGTGCAAGCTTTTCCTCCACATCACCTCTTTTGAAACCCCTCACCTGGTCAGAGGCTCTGATGGGGAATCTTTAAAATTAAGCCCTTGCTGTGGATCTGCACCCGCACTCACTTCAAGGGTTAGCTACGCATTTAGTCTAGGGAAGAGAAGCACTTTAATTTGCCTGATCCTGGGCTTCCTGTTCCTTTGGACTGTGGACTGTTTCTTTGGCGTCATCATGTCCAATGCAGGGCTATGGACACCTGGTCATGATGACATCAGGATCTTAGACTGCTCAACCATGGGAGAGACACTGCGGGGATTGTTCTAGTAGCATGTTGAATAGAACAAATGAATAGATCTTCTTTTCTATATCCCCTAGACCTAAACAAGACATTGACCCGTGCAGTGCTGGTGCAGCCCCCACTGCAAGAAAACCTTTTTAAAGTCCCCAGGGTGAAGCTATAATAAAGTTTAAAAAAAAAAAAAAAAGTCATGCCTTGTTTTGTAACCACGCAAATCACCACCCCTGCAGAACAGACACTGGTCATTTTAGTGTGCAGGCTGGGATGAATGAACTGTTAGATGGAAAATTCCAGTTAAAACTAAAATCACCCAGAGATGGAAAACTATTGTGGGGAGCACAACTGGAAAAAGTACTAGAAAATCTGGAATCCTTATTTATTTTATAAATATCAAACTTTACTAGGTTCTCAAAAATAGGTTGAGGTGAGATATCGTGGCATTCTTTTCAATTCCTGGAGGTGAAAGAGTCCTCGGAGTGTCGGCCAGGGGGATTAGTGGGTTAGCGCCCCCCCCCACCACCACCACCACCACCGAAGGCACCTTCCTTGTGTGTGCCTGTTGCCCACAACCTCCCTTTTTTTTTTCTTCATTTTTCTTTCCCACTCTCTTTAGTCCTACTGTCACCCATTTCCCCCCTCCCCCACATCTTTCCCACTGAGGTTAAGTGGTGCTTTTCCCCTTATATTGGAAAAAAACGTATGAGCTAACGGTATATTCCAGTGGTGTGTGTAAAAGAAGCTCTGCGGAATATATATACCAAATACTGTATGTCTATACAAGAGCATAATGCCTTTTATTTACTTGTATTTGACATTGTTTTTGTGCACAATATTTGCTGTATTTGATGCTGATATATATGTGTTTGAAAGGACTTGTTATGCCGCTTCTAAATAAAGAATTTAAAAAAAAAAACTTGAATAAAACTTTAGAATTCCCATTGGGGACATCAGGCCACCTCATTGGTGAAATTTTATTGCTATGGCCTGTAGATCTGGGAACAATTCTCAAGCCATGTCAACCTGCAGGCTGGGTAATCCTGATACCCGCACCTTGTCTATAGTCTCTCTTGTCAAGTCTATACAGCACAGAATCCATGTCTGCAGTCCCACCCAGACATACTGTGGGCAATATATCAGATTTGAATTATGTAACTCAGAATAAGAGCTATTCTAATCAAGTAATGAAGCCTGTTAATTGCTAATTGCTGACGACATAGCTACTCTCCGATTTTAAATCTGACTTTGCATGCCAAAGAGAACGTGTTGTGTGTTTTTATTTTTTATTTATTTATTTTTTTGCCTTTAACTTGCCTTAAAAATGTCTGTTTTATCACTATGAGCAGAAAAAATCTGGGGCTTTTGAAACACTTTAATAGGGATTTTTTATATATAGTATTTGGTGTATCACTACGTTACAGCCCTATGCTATATTAAATACATTAAAGTGATTGTAAATGATCACATTGTAAAACAACTCATTCAATTTAAAATATAAATAAAAGGCAAAATATTTGTGTATAGATATAAAAAAAATATATAAATTGTATTATATATTTATTTTTCCTTTTTTTTTTTTTTTTTTTTTTTTAAATAAGTGATCACATTCCCTTTGTTTCAGTTGTATAAGAGCTGGGGGAGGAGCAGCAACAGTACACAGAGCTTCCCAGTGAATGGCTGTGCAGGGCAGGGCATGTCAGGACAATTCTGATCATTGGAGGAGAGCAAGCTAAGTTTCCAGCATAGCCAGAGAACTGACCATGATGTGTTCTCCTGTTAGTGTGGTCAGCTTTTCATAGGAAAGGAGAGGGACTGGCAGGTACACCAGGGATTTCACACAAAGGAAGCAATACAAAGAGAACAGGATACCTTCTCATACAAGTACATGGTACAGCAGGCACATATCAGGAGTATGAAATGTTGGGGTTACAAACGCTTTTGATTTTGATATTGGCATTATTGCCCCTTTATTTTTGGGAAACTGGGAGCTGCAATCTCTGAAAGATCATCTTTTTCTTACTTTCCAAATCTACTTTATTAACCAAATCACATTTGGTAATCGGTCCTTCAGATAGAAATTGGTAATTAGCTGATGGCACTTAGCTAGTAAATAGTTTGTGGTAATTAGTTATCTCTCTGTGTTTAGTTTAACAGAAACCATTGAAGGACTGCAGGTCCACATTGATGACCTTCAGAAACAAGTGGAAGAACTGCGAAAAAACAACCAGTTGCGTCGCAGCCGTGAGAAATTTGAGCAATCCAGGTCAACGCACAGCTTCTCCTGTCTAAAGGAACTGTATGATCTACGCAAGTAAGTCCCATACACTGCTTTTTGCATTAGGATGCATACCAATGCAATTATTAGACTTTTAGCTGTTAACACTGAAAGTTGTCAATTCACTAGTATTTAAAGCTTGTATGCCACATTATTACTGAACCTACTGTTGGTGGCAATGATCACTAGGGCAAATGCAAAGGATAAACCCCACAGGATTCTAACCACTTTTGGGCAGAAAAAAAAAAAACCTTTACCACTAAAGACTCCTTCCTCCCACTATATTAAATGTTTAAAATTTAGGAGAAAGGAGTTACTTTTTTTTCTTGCCTGTTACTTTATTACATGCATGAATATGTGTTACTGGTTTAAATGATGGATGAAGTTTTTCCAGGACATTAAATCTTTAAATATTTTCTGCAGGTATTTTGTATACGATCATGTTTTTGCTGAGAAGATTGCATCTCTGAACACTCAGCCTGGACCAGTTGAGGAGGAAAATGAGAATTTGAAGAAGACCTTGGTAATCCTGGAAGCACAGCTTGGTACAGAACGCAAAAAAAGAGAAAGCTTGGAGGAAGAATACAGCCAGGTTGCAAAAGAAAATGCTGAGCTAGAGCAGATCCTCCATGAGAGAAACTCCATCCATGCTCGGGCAGAAGAACTGGAGGCAGAGGTGGCAGAAATGCGTCAGATCTGTCGGACTGACAGTGTATTTGCAAGCAACGTTGAGAAATTGATCCCAGAGTCCATCTTCATCTCCTTCAAAGAAAATGTAGACAATGATATAGAGCCAGAGGCAAGTATACGGCCCACAGAAGGGAACAAAAGGCCTTTAAAAAGAAGCAGCAGTGAGATGATCCTGCCCAGTGCCACTGCAGAAGCCATCCGCAATGGCCATGAGGAGACCTGTATTAGGAGAACAGAAGCTGTAAAACAAAGGGGAATTTCACTGCTTAATGAGGTGGACTCTCAGTACAGTGCTCTGAAAATCAAGTATGAGGAGCTTCTTCAGCGGTGCCAGTTAGAGGACGATTTCTTCAGCCATAAGGCTGTCCAGACCTCTAAACTGTCCACCGGTCTCTCCAATGTATCTCCTCCTGAAGATGGTTCTCCACTACATTCCTTCTCTACAAAGCACAAAGCTGGTTCCCCTGGAACCCAGCCAGAGTATAAAGTTCTTTTTCAGGAAATTTTCAGCTGCATCAATAAAACCAAAGAAGAAATTAACGAGCATCGAACAAAATACAAACAGATTTGTGATTCTAAAGACAGCTAGAGCACAATGTATTCCAGAACTTTTCAACTTTTTTCTTTACTTGAAGCGTAAGTCTACTTTTCTGACAGGTTGATGTTGTAATGTGGGATGGCAAAAAAGACAGCTTTCCAAGCCCTTCTAACCATATTCTTTAAAAGAGACAAATGGGATTTTTTTTTTTTTTTTTATATCCCATAGTCATACCTAGGTTGATGCAGCATCGGTCTGATGCTGCATCTGTCCCCCATCGCCTCTTCACTGAGAACTGAGCCACCGAACACTGCCGATGGCTCTGTTCTCTTACCTCCCTGAGCGGAGAGCTGCTGCCTGTCAGTCAGCAGCTCTCCTGCTCTGCTCCTCCTTTCTTATTGGAGCGCTGAGCTTTGGAGTGGCAGGGAGCAGCCATCTCAGCCTCTCGATGAGACTGCCATCACTCTAGGCACCTAGCAGATCCAGAGTCAGGACGACACAGTGCCAGAGAGCGGACTTCAGACCGCTCTCTGCTGAAAACGGGTCACAGAAGTGCAAAACTAATTGCACTCCTGTGACCCATAGAAGACCAGCCGAATGAGCTCAGGCTGGACTTCTTTTAATAGTCTTGAAGTACCGTAAATTTTGTTCTAAATGGGGAAAGGCTCAGATTTTGCCTGTTGCCATGAAGAAATTGTATACATTATGGAATGCTGCTTATATTCACATTGGCTGTAGACCATTGTAGAAATCTATAGCACAAATGGATCGGTTGTTCAACACAAACCAAGCCCTCTACAGAACTTTTAGAACAATACTGGTAAAGAATGAATAGCATTTAAACATATCTCAATCCTCCCGTACAACAACAAATATGTTGGGAAAGTAGAGTTAAACTTTAGGTCTAAATGTATTAAATGTTTTTTTTTTTTTTTTGTTTTGTTTTGTTTTTTTAAAGCTTGACCATAAAGACTTGTCATGGCTACCTCATTAGCCTATTCACAGTAGAGCAATTCCATATTGGCATTGAATTTTACTATATGTAGTCCATCCATTTTTAATATACATACATTTCTGATCTCTTTAAGCTTTAAAGTTTACTGCCTAATTTGCTCATTGTACGCTTCTAGTGTTGAAGAACTGTGGAGAGGAGTATTGTCACAAGTAGTGTCTGAGGTCTCCTTTTTTTTTTCACCATTATATACTATAACTTTGTTCTGCACTGTGTCTCATTAGGTTGTGATCTTGGTAGAAAGAACTGGGTTATGCTTTCTCATGTCAGAGCCTGCCATCATGATGACGACTGGTAATGACTTTTGAGGAATTTATTCAAAGAGTAGCAGGAGAGGTGCAGGAAGCCCAGATCACAGAATGAATGTAGTGCAGGTCTTCTGGTACAGCTTCCTCTCCAACAAGAAGCACAATAATGACATCACCAAATCTGGTGAGACTAGCAGCCACAAGCAGCAGTGTCCTTCACACTGCAGGAGTACAGTCATATATTAGGAAATGCACTGCCATTTTTTTCAGTTCAAGTCATAGATTTTTCATGGTACTACTTGGGCACAATTAACATTTCTAGATGTTTCCTATAACATGATAAATCTTGACTTTAAAGGTCCACTTTAATATGTTTTGTCTGTTCTTTGGAAAACACCATACAGTAGACACACTTCTGGTGTTATCTTGCTTTTTCTATTTTTTTTATTTTTTTTTTTTATCAAATATATGTGCGTTCAGATGGAGTTTTGATATAGTTGTATGATAGCATCTCTATAAAGCTAAAGAAGCACAGGGCTAGCCTATTTCTGTTTAATACAGAGAGTTTAAAATAATACTGTGAAGTAAATTGGAGACAAGTATTTTTCACTTGTTTTATGCCACAAAATGTAATTATTATTTATACAAAATCCTTATATCCATTAAATGGAATTCCAGTGACAGTATTTATTGCTTTACTTGTTGTCCAAACATAGTTGACAAGGGCAGCAATGATTTTGTTGGAAGAACCAGGCTTCCAGGGAATGGTGGTTACCAGTGGCGGCTGGTGCTCGATTTTTTTTTTTCGTTTTTGGGGGGGGCGGCATTAGACAAACCTGGCCCCCTCGCTCCCCCCACGCTGTCGATCGTTCAATCGCCGCTTCGCTCACCTGCCAGGCTGCCTGCCAGCCCTGCACTTACTCCATCCAGGTCTGCCCCCCTGCATTTCCTCCCGAGTCTCGGCGGTCCCTTCTCCTCCCAGCCAATCGGGTCTCAGGACCCACTTCCTGATTGGCCGGAAGGAGAAGCAGGAAGACATTAGCAAATATTAATTAGCTAATGTCAAACACGTGGATGGGCTCAGGGCGCAGTGCTCTGCACCCCGAGCCCACCCTTTTTGAAGCCAACTAGAGCCTCAGGCTCTAATCATGTGCTTCAAAAAAAAAAACCCCATTGAAAACTATGCGTCCAGTGCCCTGCATGGAGATTAGGAGTCGGGCGTATTGATTAGGGGGGCGGCCGCTACAGCTGATTTACCCATTCACAACTGGGGACCTTAAATGTGTTTAGGTAACAGGGAATCTTTTTGAGAAGCATTTTTCTTTATTTCCTATGATCTATAGTAAGACTAAATAGTCATTTTAAATCTACTAAAGTAGGTAGTGACTAGAACATAGTATGATTTTGCTGTTGAAACCTGTTTAATTTATTGAAAATGGGCAAAAGGAAATGATTTTACAGTTATTTTATGAGTTTTGTAATACTAATATATTTTTTACCTACTAAAACAACTGCTCTGATTAGATTTAGAACATGTATCATCTTATGGACTTTGTTATTTGGGGAGTTTAAAGTAGAACTATAGGCAACCTTTTTTTTTTTTTTTAACACCATTTTGGATATAATAAGGGAGGGTTATAACCCTGACAGTTTTTGTTTTCTTTTGCCATCTTTGTCCTATTTGGGAGATTTATCTTCACTTCCTGTCCCATAGACAAAGCAGCAAGTGAGAAGAAATCCCTGCAATTAAGGATAGTCCACATTGGAAGATTTTCTCTTGCTTTTTTTGGGACAGCTAAAAATATGAAATTTACTTTCAATGACAGTTGTAAACGGGACAAATAGAGAGGGTGAATCTCCCTTACGGGGGCACAGACAGCAATTAAAAACCTGATAGTTGTCCTAATCCCTCTCCACTCTATCCAAAAAAAAATCAATTCTATTGTCTGTAGTTATACTTTAAGCATGAACCACTATAAGGGGAGCCTATGGTATGGTAACTGGTAGGTCATTGTAGCATAGTCTGAAATATAACATGCTGTATAAGATTTAGAATAAGTGACAAAGGTATTTCTAAAAATGAAAGTGTGAGCATATCTCTGTAATCTAATCGCATCTGTTAGGCTGGGTTCACACTATCCGCGGCCGTGGCTTGCAGCAGGGGGTCCAGTGCGTCCCTGTTCACTGTTTCAGGTCCAAGTTGGGTCCGAACTTTTGCCTGAATTTGGACCTAAAACAGAGCCCAAGACGCACAGGACCCTTCTGATGTGCGCTCCGCGGCCGCCCCGGAGATGTCTAAACACTCCTGTCATGCGAATTGGATGCAGAGAAAACCCAACCTTACATCTCCTATACCTGAGCATGAGGGAAGGGTGGGGGAGGTAGGGTTTGAAGATGCCAGCAATTCTGTCAGGAAAGAGAGGTTTATAAGGTAGGTTATAGTAAAGATGGAAAACTGGAAAAGAAGAGAACTGGAAATTACAGTTGACAGTGGGTTGTGAAGGGCAAAACATCCACTACTTCTATAATTCTTTTTTTTTTTTTTTTACCCAGAAATCAGGATGATGTGACTGAAACTTAAATTGGCCATAGATTAATTGAAATTGAGCCCGTTCTGCAAATTTCCACCAATGTGTGGCCATTCCTGCTTGACAGAAGTGGATCTAATGATTGAAATTTGTTGAATGGGTTTATTGGAAAAGTTTCGATCAGTGTGCAGCCAATGGGTGACCAAAAATAAATAAATTGTAAGTAATGACTTTTGTAAACAACCTGTGGTAATCTTAGATTGTGTTTTTGGAAGGTAACGTGTACGTGTAAGTCATTATTTCTGTACATAAGGTGATGAATAAAAAGAACTTGTTACCAGAAAAGGCATCTACTATGTGAACTGTTCAGCTTACCGAAGCTCTATCTAATTGGTAAGAATTGGTACCTAACCTATGGATATGCACAATTATGTTTTTGCCATTCCAGAATATACATGTGGATGAAAAGTGCGCATTAAAATATTTTCTGTATAAAACTGATCTGGATCTTTTTTTTTTTTTTAAATTTGAGTTTTAATTAAGAACAATATTTGCCTCCACAGGGGTCGCAGTGCTTAACAACATGAGGGCAGACTTTAGAGAACATTTGCTTGATTATGGCTAAATTGGTGAATGTGTGTGCTGACCTGGTACCTCTAAAACCCCAAAGGGCTTGGGCTTTTCCTCCTCCACGGCCACCAACATGCAAATCCCCCCCCACCCCCCACCAAAAATGTGCATGTTTTGTAGGAAGATATATGAAAGTCTTCCAAGCAAAGCTGGCCACAATGCTTGCAGGCAGCTTAAAGAGAACTCAGAATACAACAGCTCAGCAGGGGAGATCGCTGTACTAACCAAGCATGGTTAGTACAGCGGCTCCGACCAGAGCTGTCTGTTTTTTTTTTGTTTTTTTTTTCGTGCAACCAAAAAAACCGAAGGTACAAGTGATAGAACAGAATTTACTACCACTTTCCTCAAGGAATTACCTTAATTTGCAGGGATTTCCTCTCAAATTCTGTTTGGCTATGGGACAGGAAATGAAGGGAAATCTCTGCAATGGGACACAGTTGGCTGACGGGTAATAATCCTTCCTTTGCTCTATCAAAAAAAAAAAGGGGGGGGGCAGGAATTGCCAATAGTTTGACTTTAATGGGACAGTTTCCTGAGTGACTGAGGGCAAGTTTTTTCTAATTAGGGAATGGAGATGTGGCACACCACTGTATAATAGCTAGTTTTGTCTATGATGCACAGAAGCTACCTAATACGGAAGGGACACCTGGCAGTATACACCTTTTTTATTTTAAAAGGGTAAAGTGGCTTCATAGGAACCTCCACTGATGTATGCAAAAAGTCTAGAAATTAAACCTGGCTCTGTGAGAACTCGAAGTACTGCAGTCCTTAGCGTAACCAATATATTTTTATTTTTTTTTAGAATAATTCTTCATGTAGAGATTGCATCTCTGCAAAAGTACAAACCATCTTCATTGCTGTGGAGTGTTCAATATTTCTGACAGTGAGGAGTAAAGTCCATATTATATTGATCAAGCTCAGGAAATCCTAACCCTGGTCATACACTGTATAAACATACGTGTCAAAAAGGTAGGGTAGAGGTCAGCTCCAAAAAAATAAACACAAAGAATAATTGTACCAACATCCCTACAGAATGGTATAAAATAGTACATTTTTGTGTCTGAGGCCACAATGTTTAAAGAGCCGGAGGATGTGAGAATTCAAAGCAACAAGGCCTGGAAATAATACAGGAACTCGGGAAGCCAAGAGATTTTGATGTTTATTCTCCCAACCAAGCCAGGAAAACTGATACTGCCTTTTTTGGGAGGAAAAGAACTCTGCTTCTGCTTTCATTTTTCATACACTGTTATGCTACACAGACTCGCCAATCATCCATTTATTTCAGTGTGAAAAAAATAAGGCCCAATAACCTATGTGTTGTTACTATGTGCTGAACTGAAAAAAGAGTGCATAGGATATTAAAATCTTCTATTGATGCCTCACCAGACTCACATACACAACCAGCTGCTGGTTAAAACCAAAATGGCACAATTTTACACAGTGACATACAGTGGGGACAGAAAGTATTCAGACCCCCTTAAATTTTTCACTTTGTTATATTGAAGCCATTTGCTAAAATCATTTAAATTAATTTTTTTCCTCAATGTACACACAGCACCCCATATTGACAGAAAAACACAGAATTCTTGAGATTTTTGCAGATTTATTAAAAAAGAAAAACTGAAATATCACATGGTCCTAAGTATTTCAGACCCTTTGCTCAGTATTTAGTAGAAGCACCCTTTTGATCTAATACAGTCATGAGTCTTTTGGGGAAAGATGCAACAAGTTTTTCACACCTGGATTTTGGGATCCTCTGCGATTCCTCCTTGCAGATCCTCTCCAGTTCTGTCAGGTTGGATGGAAAGCATTGGTGGACAGCCATTTGTAGGTCTCTCCAGAGATGCTCAATTGGGTTTAAGTCAGGGCTCTGGCTGGGCCATTCAAGAACAGTCACGGAGTTGTTGTGAAGCCACGCCTTCATTATTTTAGCTGTGTGCTTAGGGTCATTGTCTTGTTGGAAGGTAAACCTTCGGCCCAGTCTGAGGTCCTGAGCACTCTGGAGAAGGTTTTCGTCCAGGATATCCCTGTATTTGGCCGCATTCATCTTTCCCTCGATTGCAACCAGTCGTCCTGTCCCTGCAGCTGAAAAACACCCCCACAGCATGATGCTGCCACTACCATGCTTCACTGTTGGGACTGTATTGGACAGGTGATGAGCAGTGCCTGGTTTTCTCCACACATACCGCTTAGAATTAAGGCCAAAAAGTTCTATCTTGGTCTCATCAGACCAGAGAATCTTATTGCTCACCATCTTGGAGTCCTTCAGGTGTTTTTTTTTTTTTTTTTTATAGCAAACTCCATGCGGGCTTTGATGTGTCTTGCACTGAGGAGAGGCTTCTGTCAGGCCACTCTGCCATAAAGCCCCGACTGTTGGAGGGCTGCAGTGATGGTTGACTTTCTACAACTTTCTCCCATCTCCCGACCGCATCTCTGGAGCTCAGCCACAGTGATCTTTGGGTTCCTCTTTACCTCTCTCACCAAGGCTCTTCTCCCCCGATAGCTAAGTTTGGCCGGACGGCCAGCTCTAGGAAGGGTTCTGGTCGTCCCAAACATCTTCCATTTAAGGATTATGGAAGCCGTTGTGCTCTTAGGAACCTTAAGTGCATCAGAAATTTTTTTGTAACCTTGGCCAGATCTTTGCCTTGCCACAATTCTGTCTCTGAGCTCTTCAGGCAGTTTCTTTGACCTCATGATTCTCATTTGCTCTGACATGCACTGTGAGCTGTAAGGTCTTATATAGACAGGTGTGTGGCTTTTCTAATCAAGTCCAATCAGTATAATCAAACACATCTGGACTCAAATGAAGGTGTAGAATAGGGGTCTCAAACTGGCGGCCCTCCAGCTGTTGTGAAACTACAAGTCCCATCACGCATCTGCCTGTGGGAGGCATGCTTGTAACTGTCAGCCTTGCAATGCCTCATGGGACTTGTAGTTTTGCAACAGCTGGAGGGCCACCAGTTTGAGACCCCTGGCAGAACCATCTCAAGGATAATCAGAAGAAATGGACAGCACCTGAGTTAAATATATGAGTGTCACAGCAAAGGGTCTGAATACTTAGGACCATGTGATATTTCAGTTTTTCTTTTTTTTAATAAATCTGCAAAAATGTTAACAAATCTGTGTTTTTCTGTCAATGTGGGGTGCTGTGTGTACATTAATGAGGAAAAAAAAGAACTTAAATGATTTTAGCAAATGGCTGCAATATAACAAAGAGTGAAAAATTTAAGGGGGTCTGAATACTTTCCCCACTGTAATTAAAGTTTATGAATATATTATTCTAGGTTAGGTGACTTTAGTCCTCCCTTCTTATTCATGAGCTTGTTACAAAAATCACAGCATGGAAGAAAACCTTTTGCTCTAATGGTGCTAGAAGTTCGCTCCAAACAGTGCTTTTATACTCCTATGGCAAACCTTGTTGTCCCTTTACAAGGCACCCCACCCTAGTTTTCACCAAGCACTGAGGGACAATTTTAGGATAGTTAGCTTCCTCTAAAAGTAGAATTACAGAGGTATCTTAATTGGGTTTAATGGAGCCAGACAAATTCTCAACCTGGGGAAGCAATGTTGCACCCTTTGTGGGAATTTAAGCTTATTCAGCCAAGAGAGTTTCTGATGTTGGATGCAAAGACCTTGCTCGCAATGAGCATTCCTATTCATCCCAAAGACACTAATAGGATTGAAGTAAGTGTATAGACCACTCCACTTTCTTTCTCAGGCCTTGACATTTCTCTTCCATGTAGGGCCATTGCTGACAGCATGAAATGGAAGGGGTTTTATAATCAAATAACTGCTGGACACCTGTTTAATAAATAATTAGACTCACCTGTAGTTGAATTCTTGTTAAGATTTTGTTGTCAAAAATTTAGCTTTGCTACAAACAGGGCAGAGACTGGGGGTGGCGGGCATCTGCCCTGAGCGCCACTTTGAGGGGTGCTGCAGCTCCTTCCTCCTGCCCCTGGGCCATCCAAGATCTCTGTAATTGTCTCAGGGAAGCCGCTGGCAGCTCCTATAATGGAGGAAAGCCAGCATGTCCCGCTCTGTGCTGAGCCCAGTCAGCAGAAGCTCAGCTGACTCCACCACTCAGAAAGTAAACCGGGGGCGACCTGGGATCCACACACGGAGGAATAGATGTGCGCTCTGTGCAGCTGCAATAAAAGCCCCCCTCTCCCACCCCACGCAGTTTGTGTGGCTGGTGTAGTGTACAGGAAGAGGGCATTACCGGCACCCGCGGCATCTCTCCAGGCCTGTGTAACAGAGCCGAGGAAGCTTCCACTAGGCTCCTCTGGCATGCAGCACACCCCTGTACCCTGCACTCTGTACATAGGGCACACCTGAACCCTGCACTCTGTACGCAACGCACCCCTACACTCTGTATATAGGGCACCCCTGAACCCTGCATTCTTTATGTAGTGCACACTTGAACCTGAACTCTGTATTGTGGGGGGCTCCTGACAGAGAGGGAGACATGCGGGACTGGGGAGAAAAGAGAAACAAGAAAAGAGATGCACAAATCCAGCCAAAAGACGACTATATGTGAATATATAAAAATGCGCAAGCAAAAAATATATAAAAAAAACTCAACATCAAATATGTGAATATATCAAACATAAAAAATAAAGCATATCAAGCACGTGATTTAAAGAGTATATAAACCCAAGAAGAGTCCATGTAGCACCTAAAACAACAAAATGAACAAAGGAAAGTCCTTATATAGTTCTCTAAGAACCAGGGCATCTAATCTTCAATCCAGCAGTCTGAGACGAAATGTAAGGAATGATAATATAAACTGCTTACCAGATATGTTGGATCTCAAGTGATAGAGATCAGAAACGCCTGTGCATTAGCCTGCCGGCAGGTCAGCTTGTAATAGTCTTATGACAAGGAGATGCCTGTTGCAAAGGAACCATTGAAGGGAAACCTCACTCCTAGGATTGCTCTTTACAAAAACAAGGATCTCCTCTGCTGCCACTTCCAGCAATGTCTCCTCTCTACTCCCTCCCGAAGTAGTTAAACGTCTCGCGAGGTCGCATATGGGTCTTGGCCTGAGTCGCAGCTTTCCTCATGGCCGACAGCCCCTCCACTTCGCGAGGAGGATCTGTCGGGGAGCATTACCCGCGCACTCACTGGAGCGGTAAGGGGCCCCCCCTCTCCTTCCCTGGAGTGGTGGGGGGCACAGGTACTCCCTGGGGTGGTCGGTCCCTCTGGGGTTCCCCTCCACACCCCCCCCCTTCCCTGGGTGAGGCCCAGGCCTCTGGCTTAGGTGCTTCAGACACTCTGTCCACCCCCCCTCCAGGGTTGTCACTATGGGGGGGTACACCTTGGCACCTGATAGTTGGGTGGGTGACCAGGCATTCGCAGATCCGCACCCCCTGCGGCGGCCCTCCACTAATTTAGGCCGTGGCTTTGTGGCCTACAGAGCACTTGCTGCGGGCAGCTAAAAATTTAGGCCGCGGCCTTCCAACTGGGCGACATGCGTGGTGGCCCTAGAGCGGGCAGCGGAGGTCGCCGCTTTCTGTCCGCGTCCGCCCTCCTTACTTGGCTCTAGCCTGGTCCGGTCCCCCTGCAGACCTATGCATGCAAAATTTAGGATGCGGCTTTTGTGCCCTACTAGGCCGCAGCCTGCTAGTCCGCACGGCCACGCCGGGCGCCTTCTTCCAGAGGGACGGCGCTGTGAGGGCTCTGAGGGCCATTTGGGGGGGTTGTTTAAATGGGCCCTCCGTAGGCTCCCCTGTGAGGGGCCTCAGTTGGTTTCCCCTCTGTAAGGGGCCTCAGCCGGTGCCCCCTGTGAAGGGCCCAGTGGTGTCCCCTGTGCGGGGCATCCTTAGACTCCCCCTGTGCAGGGTCTCAGCCAGTGCCCCTGTTAGGGGTCCAATGGTGCCCCCTGTGCGGAGTATCAGTAGATGCCCCAGTGTGGGGTCTCAGCCAGTGCTCCTTGTGAGAAGCCTGGGTCAGTGCCCCCTGTGCGGGGCCTTGGTTGACGTCCCCTGTGTGGGACCTCGGTGACGCCCCTGTGCAGGGCCTAAATCGGCAGAGGTCTCAGTCAGCGCCCCCCTGCGTTCTTTGCGTTTTCACAGGTGGCGCTTGGGCATATAGGCTAGGAAATGGTGCCCCCCGCCCTCCCCTGCCTCATCGGTTTCGACTGATCCTATGTCTGGCTCTGCCGTCGTAGATGTGGCCCACCTTGCGCCGTTGGTGGCCACACTCCCTATCCTGCCAGTTAGTGAGGTTGTTCCTCCACAGCTGCAGTGGCGCACAAGAAGGTGCTGGTTGTCTCCCACATTACATCTGTGCGGGAAACTTTAAAGATGGAGGATGCAGCTGTGGCTGCAGCGGAGGTGCCGGTCCCCTTGGCACCCATACACTGTCTCACACGGCAAAAGCGTTCCCTTTTCCCTCCTATTTTGGGATATTTGTTCGTAAAGACTTGTAGTGTCCAAAGCGTCCCTTTGTGGTTCCAAAAACGCTTCGCTGTGAGGTACCCCTTTGTGGGGTCCTTCTTTAAGGAGTGGACTGTAACACCAGTAGTGGATCCCCCTGTCTCTAGGGTGCGCGTGATTCTGGGAGGAGTCTCCAGCTTTTAAGGATCCGGCTGACATACCTGGAGAGGGAGCAGATTCCTTCTGCTTTCGCTGAGTTGGCGGACCAGTTGGTCTGGGGGTTGCAGTTTGTATGCGATGCCTCCTGAACGCAGTTCCCTTGGTTGCTAAGCTCTCTGTTTCTGCAGGGGTGCTTAGACATGTTAGGGCTTAAGTGTTGGTCTGCGGACTGGGTTACCATTTCAAGGCAATTGTCTTGTCTGTTTGGGGCTACCCTGGATGACATTGTTACGAGTCTCACAGGAGGGAAGTCTAAATGTTTTCCAGTCTGAAATGGGGAAAAGGGCCTTGTAGCGGATGCGGTCCTTCTTGGCACGCAATGGACCTGGTCTAGTGAGCCGAGAGCGGGGCTCCCTAGACCCATGGACAAGGCCCCTTCAGCATGAAGGCACGCCATCACCTATGTCCTAGTGTTCCGGCCTTGAACCCTGAAAAGCAGTTTTTCCTTCCAATTGGCGTCTGTCACCAGACTGTTGGCAGTTCTCCTTGGGGCTGTGCAAGCCCTGTTGCTTCAAGGTGTGCTTGTCCCGGTTTCAGTGGGTACAGAATGGAGTACATCCGCACGGTGGTGGCGTCCCTTCATCATGGGGACTTTCGGGCTTCTGTCGACATCACGGATGCTTATTTATGCACTCCAATATGTGCCCAACGCCAACACTTTCTCCATTTTACTGTGGTGTGGTTACATAAGCAGGGGATTGAGGTCCTGGGCTGCTTGGACGATCTTCTTCTGCGAGCAGAACGGCCCAACACCCATCTGTGGTCCTGCAGGTGGGTGTTAAACAAAATGGAGGCTCCCATCATATCATATAGAGCATGGTGGTCCCATCCCTTATAGTAGAAATGAGATTGATTGCCCCCTTGTTGGGACTTTACATGGACCACAGACTCAACAAATGTATAAAAAATATTCTTTAATATAATGGAATAAAATACATAAGATAACACATATGACAAAGATGCACAACATGTGCTACATGAAAAATTCACCATTGAATGTATAGTAACATCAAAAATACAACATGAATGCCCAAATGCCCGACGCGTTTCTGGTATAGGGTGTTCCAATACCTTCCTCAGGGGCCAAGGGTTCAGAAAGTTTTACATTCATAAATAAATTCCAATATGGTGATTCAATGTCAAGAATGAACATTAGGGACCAGTAAGTCCATATTAGTACTGCACGCCTCACCACCAGTAGGCATCACAGATACTGAGTGCGCTCTCCGGGTGCATAGCACTTGCACAGTCTATAGGGGCGTATTCCTATTGTTTGCTCCCGTTGGATAGAACCAAACAGCTGAATAAGAACATTACTGTTAGGCTAAATAGCCCAGGGATCAATGACCCAGCGTTCCACCTCTGGTGAGAGAAATATGTCCGTCTGGCGTGTGGTGTCAGATTGATGGATGAATGCCTCATCCATCAATCTGACACCACACACCAGACGGACATATTTGTCTCACCAGAGGTGGAACGCTATGCACCCGGAGAGCGCACTCAGTATCTGTGATGCCTACTGGTGGTGAGGCGAGCAGTACTAATATTGACTTGCTGGTCCCTAATGTTCACTCTTGACATTGAATCACCATATTGGAATTTATTTTTGAATGTAAAACTTTCTGAACCCTTGGCCCCTGAGGAAGGTATTGGAACACCTTATATCGGAAACGCATCGGGCATTTGGGCATTCATGTTGTATTTTTGATGTTACTATACATTCAATGGTGAATTTTTCATGTAGCACATGTTGTGCATCTTTGTCATATGTGTTATCTTATGTATTTTAATCCATTGTATTAAAGAATATTTTTTATACATTTGTTGAGTTGGTGGTCCATGTAAAGTCCCAACAAGGGGGCAATCAATCTCATTTTTGCAGGTGGGTGTTGGGCCTGATGTGCTTCAACGGATCTCAGGAAGGGCGTAAGCATACTAGCCCGAAACGTAATCCATTCATATCTGAAACTGTGCAGGCAATTGTTGCCTTTGATATTGCTTGGAATGATTATGCTTGCTTTGTAAATCTCTCCTGAAGATATTGTGAAATAAAGCAAAGAAATTTTTAAGTGCAGCAACCTCTTGGACTTTTCTTCTATATATAAGGTCAGCGGGAAGACCTGATTGCTGGCACTAAACTGTAAGCAGAGTGCGGTCCTCCTCTACAAGTGTGTGTGTGTATATATATATATATATATATATATATATATATATATATAATTCCATATAGGTCTGTCAGTTGTACCTGCAGCCAAGTGTGTAAAGATGTTCATTTATGTTTTTATGAATATAAGCTATTTTTTATATGCATTTGTATCTGTATATAAACTGTATCAATTTGATCAAAGCATCAGATCACACGCCTTCCACCTCCTTACATCCACCTGATAAAATTTTGTGAATGTATGAACTGAAGACCAAGTTGCGGCCTTGCAGATCTGAGCCATGGAGGCCTGGTGACGCACTGCCCAAGAAGCACTAACCAACCTGGTAGAGTGCGCCTTAACTTGAAGCATGGGAATCTTACCCCTTAAATCATGTGTGAATTATCACTTGTCGAATCCACTTAGCGACAGTGGATTTCAACGCTGCCTGTCCTTTTTTTTTAGGTCCCTCTGGCAGAATAAATAAGACATCAGTCTTACGAATCTGAGCAGTTGCCTTTAAATAGATTTTCACTGCTCTCACCACATCAAGACAATGTAGTGACTTTTCTTCCCTGGAACATGGTTTTGGAAAAAATGATGGCAGGAAAATATCTTGGTTTGGGTAGATATTGTAGTTTTATGTCGTTTTTTTTTTTTTTTTTGCAGTGCCCCAACTTTTTTGGAATTGGGGTTAAACATCGGCAACCTAGTCATAATTAATAAGTTGCCTTAGCGTACCACAACATATCACTATAGTGTGAACCAGCCATAAGATTAGGAGTGGGTTACAGTTACAAAAGTTGAAAAGACACAAGTCCATCTAGTTCACCCAATTTAAAAAAAAAAAAAAAAAAATCATACAATCTCATATACACAATCCTATAGCCACAGTTGAAACAGAGGAAGGCGAAAAACCCCAGCAAAGCATGCTCCAATTTGCTACAGCAGGGGAAAAAATTCCTTCCTAATCCCCCAAGAGGCAATCCGATTTTCCCTGGATCAACTTTACCTATAAATGTTATATTACGTACATTTAGGAAAGAATCCAGGCCTTTTTTTATAACAATCCACTGAGCTGGCCAGAACCACCTCTGGAGGGAGTATATTCCACATTTTCACAGTGCTTACTGTGGAGAAACCCTTCTGTATTTGGAAATGAAATCTCTTTTCCTCTAGACAGAGTGCCCCCCTATCCTCTGTGATGACCTTAAAGTGAATAACTCAACACCAAGTTCACTATATGGACCCCTTATGAATTTATACATGTTGATCATATTCCCCCCTAATCTCTTCTTCTCAAGAGAGAATAAATTCAGTTCCTCTCATTTTTACCTCATAGCTGAGCTCCTCCATGACTTACCAGTTTGGTTGCCCTACTGGTGATTTAATGTATGAGAGGATATAATATGTAGATGATGTCTTCTTGGGGTACTCCTTTACATTTGTCCTAGTACATTGAAGTGTTTTGCTTTTGATACATATTTGTAGAATACATCCTACAGCCCCTTGCTGAATTCCACATACAGAGGTGTTGGAATTCAACACGAATTACTATCATTGCTCTGGATGTTGTACATATGTTTCCTTATTTCCAAGACCAGCCATGCTGAATCCGTCAGAACATGAAATGTAAAATGTGTGTTTTTTTTGTTGGAGGGAGGAATTGAAAGAAGAAAAGGTTTTTAATGTATGACATGAATTGACATAACGGAATTAATATGGTGCAGGTAACCAGGAGGCTGGCACTTATGCATAATAAGGTGTCTGTTGAACAGACCAGAGGTTGGCCAGGTGACACATCAATGGGGTGAAAATTTCCTTGTATGGGGGAGATACGCCTGGTTGATGTCACACCCGAGAGGTTGAAACCCTGCACAGGTAATGCCAGTGAGTACACACGGGGGCATGCTCCGTTAGAGAAAGGGTAACCACTACAAATAGATCTGAGCTTGTCCCAAACGCTGGCTACCAGGGTTCAGTATGCCTTCACCATATGGCACTTCAATGTCTCGCAATGGTTGGTAAAATCCTATTACCCTGTATGTGCTGAATATACACTGAATCAAGTGTGGTCATTGTACCAGTTGCTCCCAGAGATGTGCGGACACAGGATGAGGTTTATGCAGTACGCTTATTTCTGAGGAGTAACCCAAAAGAGGAGGGATGTATTCAGCACTATATTGGGGAAATAGGAGCTGGGATGGGTGTTGTGAATGGAGTGGACATCGGTCTCCTGAGGAACAAACTCTCAGCCATAACTTAAGCAGGGCTTTGTTGCTCAGAGAGATTGGTGGCATCCATGATAGCATTCAACAAAGTCACATAAACACCCAGGTTAAAGTGGCTCTGGATTTTGGTCAACCATGTTGAGAGGTTGGTAGAGAGGGTGATGGTATAGGACAGAAATCTGTCATTGGCTCTGGCATGCACGCAGCGGCAGGTGGAAGTATCGACCATCATCAAGCTGATTGTATAGTCTCTGTATGAGGGGCAGTGGCCTGATGAGTTAGCATCACCGCTCAGTAAGAATTTGCCAAAACAAGTCGCTTACACTAATCCAAAGTGGTGGTCGAATGCCCGGATGGGCTGTACTAGTTTGGATTGTGGAAAGTGTTATGCTGTATGATCCCATATACAGAAGTGCAGACTTGGTCTGTATATTTGGTGGCATCAATGGGCTTACTGACTGGGGATTCTATCTTGTTGCATTTGAGGCTAAATTACCCACATGTGATCAGAGAAGATAGAAGCTGGAGGCAGGTTATTTCCCCTCGGTTGGAAGCATGACCATGATGTCCTTTGCATGCCAGGTCAATACACAATGGTGAATGAGATATGTTGGGAAGATATTTCACTCTGTGTTCTGGATAGAGAGATCATTGCTGGGAAGAAAGCACCTGGGTATTATTTGGGACATAGGCAAGTTTTTTCTTTGTCCTAAAGGATACCAATGTAACGTTAGTCATGGAACTAGGGTGTTCCTTGAACCTAACAGTAGGTAGAGGTGCATGATACACCCTGGGCATGGTTACGGAAATCCAGGCACAGGGATGGAATTTTGTGGGTTTTGTCATTGCTGCAGATTTAGATGTGTTGTTAGACTCGAGCTTTATATAGAAGGGTCTCCCATTTATCTATGCAAGCTGGGGGACAAATTGACGGTAGGGTCTCTGTGTACAAGTTAGAGACTTTGATGTCAAGTCTGAGCCCTGCGATACCGCTGACATGCCAAAACGGCACGTGTTGGGAAACACAGCACGTTAGGACCGTTATGGACTGTTCCACAGGAGCTGGTTCTGAGGCCTATGTCGAGAGTCATAACACGCGTTAAGACATTTATGGACTGTGCCATAGGGGCTGTTTTTGAAGCATATGTTGAGAAGCGCAACACGGTAAGACAGTTAGGACTGTTCCATAGGTACTGGTTCGCAAACACATGTTGGGGAGTGACATGCGTTAAGACGGTTATGGACTGTTCAATAGGAGCCGTGTCTGAAGAAGGGTGATACTTTTATGTTAGTTTCCTAATTCCTTGGGAAATAAATAAGACTTACTAAGCAGATGTGTTTGTTATATCATTGTGCTTATCAGACTGTGATAGACTAGCAATTATAGGGACTAGACAATTTAATACATGTATGCAATAGTTATATTGGATATAATAGATTGTATAATATTGCAGCGGTTACTTCAAGAGGAGTAATTATCATGCTGTCTGCAAGGAAAAAGTATCATCAGATGATAAATTCTCACATTCCTTCATGGAGAGAACAGCCCAACTAGGAATGAAATTTAACCACTTAACGACAGCGCCATAGCCGAATGATGGCTACAGCACAGCTCAATAACTCTGGGAGGGCGTACATTGACGTCCTCCCAGAATCGCGCGCACCCAGAAATATCACGGTAAATGGCCGCTGACAGTGGCCGTTTACCACGTGATCATTCCGTCAAATGACGGAGCGGTCACTTGTAAACAAACCAGCGTCATAGTAGTGTGAGGGGAGAGATCAAGTGCTACAGCGCTGTGGGCTGGATGTGTAGTGCCCACAGCGCTGATCTGTGCCCACTCCAGCCATCCATCCATACTCATCCATCCATACTCAGCAATACTCATCCATCCTCAGTCGTACTCAGCTATCCCATCCATACTCAGGCGTACTCATTCATGCTCAGTCATCCCATCCATACTCAGCCATCCCCATCAACGACTCATCCATCCCTATTCATGCTCATCCATGCCACTAGAGTGCCTCACAAAAGTGTAATAGGTAGTCAAATTAGATTTGACATTTATGCCCCTAGAACACCTGATGGTGCTCCCTGCTTGTTGGGCCTCTCTATGCGGCATCGCCGTACTCGGGAGGAGTAGGAGAATCTATTTTGGGGTGTAATTTTTGGTATCTACATGCTATGTTAGAAATATTGTGAAAAAGGATAACTTTGTAAAAAAAAAAAATGCGTTTTCATTTTCTTTACACATTTTCCAAAAACTTGTAGGAAAAAATGACATGTTCAAAAGACTCATTATGCCTCATCGATTATACGTTGGGTTGTTTTCTTTCCAAAATGGGATCAGTTTTGGGGCATTTCCATTGTCCTGGTGCTCCAGGGCCTTCAAAATGTACATTATATGTGTAATTTATGCTCCAAGAACGCCTGATGGTGCTCCCTGCATATTGGGCCTCTGTATGTGGCCACTCTGTGTAAAAGTCTCACACATGTAGTATCGCCGTACTCAGGAGTAGTAGAATGTGTTTTGGGGTGTAATTTGTGCTATGCATATGCTGTGTGTGAGAAATAATCTGCTAATATAACAATTTTGTGAAAAAAAAAATCTTGATTTTGCAAAGAATTGTGGGAAAAAATGACAACTTAAAAAAAACTCACCATGTCCCTTTACTAAATACCTTGGAATGTCTACTTTCCAAAAAGGGGTCATTTGGGGGTTATTTGTACTTTCCTGGCTTGTTAGGGTCTCAAGAAATGAGATAGTCCGTCAGTACATCAGGTGTGATCAATTTTCAGAGCTTGGCACCATAGCTTGTGGGCTCTATAACTTTCACAAATACCAAATAATATACACCAATTTGGGTTATTTTTACCAAAGATATGTAGTAGTATAAATTTTGGGCAAAATTTATGAAGAAAAATTACTAATTTGCAAAATTTTATAACGGAAACGAAGAAAAATGCATTTTTTCACAGAAATTTCAGTCTTTTTTTCTTTTATAGCGCAAAAAATAAAAAACCCAGAGGTGATTAAATACCACCAAAAGAGAGCTCTATTTCTGTGAAAAAAGGACAATTTCATATAGGTACAGTGTTGCATGACTGAGTAATTGTCATTCAAAATGTGAGAGCACTGAAAGCTGAAAGATTGGTCTGGTTAGGAAGGGGGTTTAAGTGGCCAGTGGGTAAGTGGTTAAAGGAAACAATGACAACATATAGTCCTATTCTTTTTATTTGTTTACAGGAAAATGGTCTTACTGAATGGAATCTAGTTAAATAATCTGTTCAATCTGCCAGCATTTTTTAAGTGCCCAGTACCTGCAGGCACACATTCATTACCCAATAACTTATGATAAACTGGGGAAATAAAGCAAAAGTGTTGTCCCTGGCAAACCGAAATTAATTTATTGTATTGTTTTTTTTTTTTAACAAGCCAGATTAAAAAAAACACAAAAGAAAAAAAAAACTGCCAATATCTGTCAACTAAAATAGATGTTATCTCCAATTTCCTCAGAAACTGCTGTTAATAGAGAAACATGGCAGCCACTGCTGACCTTTTTCTGAAAATACTTTGCTTTGCTGACCTAGAACAAGTAAGCAAATAGACGACAAATTTTCCTCCAATCTGATTTGCTTACCTGTTCTGAATTAATGACTTAAAGTACTAAAGCCATGAGTCAGCATTACAGCTAGACAAAAAATTTCAGAAGTCAGGGTCAGCAATCGCAACCCCTAAAGTTGTTTTAAAATCATGACTGCTTTTAAAACATTGTTATCCATTTACAGCTAGAGTTAAATGAAACAGAATCTAAGAATAATTGCAATATTATTTAAAATATAATAAGCATTGTGTAATTGAGAATGGCTGTGCGCTGTCATATACATCTTTAAATAGGCCTATGCCAACAGGTTTTGTTTGCTTCAGCAGCTGCAGGTCAAATTCACCGGCAATGAATTCTGAAAAAAAGTTCTTAAACTGATGCCGAAAGCATTCTGCATTTGCCCATCAAATCCCTTTGACACAGACCCAAAGAAACCTGTCATAAGGAAAACATGGGCCTTTGCTGACTTATCATTGTATTAAAGCTAGTTGCTCTGCCGCCATGTTGATTCAATCCAGAGTCAGTGACACTGAGCAAATATATGGGTTATTTCTTCTAATTTTCCTGCATATTTGTCTCAGGTCAACGAGTCAGGGAAGACAGGTCCCCATTTCTGTTAGGCCAGGTTTCTTTTTATTGAGTCTCTTCCTTGCACATATAACATCAGCCATTACACTGGATCACTATGCCTTGATGGCACCAATGCTTTGATAAGATATAAATCATTGTGTTTCATTTCATAAAAAGGTCGGCCTCTACCATAAATAAGACATATTACTATGAAAAAACTAGTGCAGCCAATCTGTATCTGATGTAGAAAACTGGATAAGTCTTTTTAGGACAGATCATCTTAAAGGGTCCTTTTACACAAATGCATCTTTGCAATGTACCACACAATCCAATGTGTGTTGTGGAGCCATTTAATAAGAAAAGCACCCCAACACACCTGAACAATAACTGCCAACCAAAAATGCTGCTGATGCATTTTTTCATGTCTTAAGGTGCAGCCTAGAACCATTTACAGCAAAATGGCTGCCTTAATGCATGAAAATTCAATAAACACAATGCATAGTGACTGAATTACTGTACTGCATTTGCAGATACTGGTTTGCTTTTAAAGACAAGAATCTATGTTATCCAAACGTTTACCTATGTATGTTGGCACTATGAACCCAAAATTCATCCATCATCTCTTCCACTTGGTGGGTATATTTCTGAGTATTTATTGAGGTTACAGAACAAAAAGATTTAAAGGCCAAAATTAAATATTCCAACAGAGCAGCTTCCTTCCTTGGAACACTGCTCCCTGCAGGCCATGCAGCTAACTGCATCATGTCCCTTTGGTAACGGTTGCGTGATGGTGCTGGAGCAGTATAGCTACAGTCTATACTCGGGCCATTGTGTTCATCAGCTGCGAGGGTTCTGGAGCTATCAGGACTGTACTGTTCCCTTAAGATACCACATACCTCCGTAACACACACAACAGTCCTGGAAAACAAGATGTAGAATGACATAATCAGGATAGAGCACTTAAAGTAAAAATTAGAAATGATCGGTCGTCAGTACATCAGGATTGATCAATTTTCAGATATATACCATAGTTTGTGGACTGTATAACATTCCTACAGACTAAATAATATACACTGATCTGGGTTATTTTCACCAAAGAAATGTAGCAGAATACATTTTGCCCTAAATTCACTAAGATCGATCATTTATTTGCAAAATTTTATAACAGAAAAAGAAAAACTTTTTTTTTTTCCCCAAATTTTCAGCCTTTTTTGTTTATTCAGCAAAAAATAAAAAACCCAGTGGTGATTAAATACTACCAAAAGAGAGCTCTATTTGTGTGAACAAAATGATAAAAATTTACTTTGGGTACAGCGTTGCATGACCACGCAATAGTCATTGAAAGCGTGACGGCGCTGAAAGCTGAAAATTGGCCTGGGCAGGAAGGGGGGAATAGTGCCTGGTATTGAAGTGGTTAAAAGATGAGCTTGTCGCCCTCACTGCTGTCCTCAAGTCCCAATATCTAAGTGCATTCTGCTGTGCTCAAGAGAAATCTAAAACTGGGGAGCCTTTAGGGCAGTGGTGGTCAACTTACATAATACAGGGGGCTTCAGTTGTGGACATGAGATAACAAAAGAGATGCACTGAAAGTGATTGTAGTGTCTTTTTTTTTCAATAAAAGTAACAAACATGTTATACTTACCTGCTCTGTGCAGTGGATTTGCATAGAGCAGCCCAGATCCTCCTCTTCTGGGGTCCCTCTTCTGTGCTCCTGGCCCCTCCCTCCTGACGAGTGCCCCCGCAGCAAGCAGCTTGCTATGGCCCTCCTGACGAGTGCCCCCGCAGCAAGCAGCTTGCTATGGGGGCACCCGAGCCAAGTCACAGCTCCCTGTGTCCATTCAGACCAGAGCTGCAGTCTGGCCCCGTCCGCTGTTGTGCCTCAACCAATCAGGAGGGAGAGTCTTGGATGGCCCGAGACATTCGTGGACGTCGCTGGACAGAGATGAGGCTCAGGTAAGTATGAGAGGGGCTGAGGGGGGGGGGCTGCTGCACACAGGTGGTTTTTTATCTTAGAATGCATTAAGATAAAAACCTTCCAACTCCTTCATGTTCAGTGAATGCAATGCTACAGAAAGCTGTGAGAAGAAGAAGACATGCAAAAAGAGATGGTCAAATACTGTGAACATGCTATAAGAGTTAAAGTGTGGCTGCCTTTCCTTTCAATAAGTTAAAAGCCATTCTTCAGTTTTAAATGAAAGGTCCCGTGCAAGACAAACCACCGGAACGCTTCCCTCTGACCCATTTCACTCATACTGAGCTTATTTGTGTTCATACTGAACCTGAGTGAAATGGGTCAAAGGGAAGAGATCAGGTGGTCTGTCTTACACTGGACCTTTCATTTAACACTTAATCTTGATCTTATGCTATAGGAGTAGTTGGAGACTGGGAACATGCTGCAGGAGAAAGTTGTAGCCTGCAGGCACCTTGCAAAATGACTGCTAGAGATAACAGGTATTCCAATTCCTTTCCAAATTAAAGTTTTCCCTTACAAAATTGCTTGTCCCACAGTTGGGTCTGCCCCTGCCAGAACACACTGATTAGCACTGGCTGGCAGCACTGATCGGATGCAGGTCAGATACTATTTTTCCAGCATACCCAGTTTGACAGAAGCCGGTCATGAGACCTGCTTCTGTAGAACAGACACCTGTACATACGGGCCGAAAAGTTGTCCGGTTCCTGCTGAACTGGCTGATTTCGGATGATTTTCGGCCCCTCTGTACAAGGTTTTATGCTTGTCCAGAGCTCCCCCTAGTGGCTCCCAGGAGCAGCTGCTTGTTGATCACAGTAGGATGTAAACAGAAGTCAGGGCTGGCAGGCAGCAGTAAAAGGAATGCGCTTGTCTCTTCAAATAAAGTTTAGAGTCCCCATTTAATTGTTTTGTAAAAGCTGCAGCATATAAGCTAAAACATCCTAGATGTGAACTACTGTGTATTTTTAATGAGCACATATTTTGATTTACCAATTTTAACTTGCTAGCTCTGCCATGATATTATTTCACATACAAACCCGTTGAGTCACTATGAACCAGGCAGTATAACTAGCATCCTTCAAATTCATTACACTATAAGGCACCTAAGGTGTTTGTTGAGTTAACCACTTCAATACCAGGCACTTTTACCCCCTTCCTGCCCAGGTCAATTTTCAGCGCTGTTGCACTTTGAGGCTCTGTTTCCACTAGTGCGACTTTTCATGCGACTTGGGACTGAAAAGTCGCATGACAAATTGTTTCCCATGATTTCCAATGAGTACCGTTCATATCTGTGCGACTTCAAGTCGCAGCGACTTCAAAGTAGTCCCTGCACTACTTTGGTCCCACTTTGATGCGACTTGAGGTCTATAGATACAGGCATTGCTTCAAATCGCGGTAAAAAGTCGCGGTAAAATCGCGGTAAAAAAACGCGGCAAAATCGCGCGACTTTGGGGACGCACTAGTGGAAACCTAGCCTGAATGACAATTGCGCAGTCATGCAACACTGTACCAAAACTATATTTTTAGCATTTTGTTCACACAAATAGAGCTAGGTTTTTTACTTTTTGATAAACGCAAGAAGAAAATAAAAAGAAGAGAAAAAATCTTTCTTTATAAATTTAGATCAAAATGTATTCTGCTACATTTATTATTATTTAGTCTGTAGGAAAGTTATAGAATCCACAAACTATGGTGTATATCTGAAAACTGAACAATCCTTATGTACTGATGGCCCATCTCATTTTGTGAGACACAAAAACACCAGGACAGTACAAATACCCTAAATCACCCCTTTTTGGAAAATAGACAGTCCAAGGTATTTAGTAAGAGGCATGGCAAGTTTTTTTTAATATTTTTTGGAAAATGAAGAAATTACATTTTTTATTTTCACACATTTGGTCACCAGTGCAGTACAGCATTATCGTATAACTGGTGTGGTGGTGATCAATGACACTGACTGGTGACAGTACGAAAATAAATAAAAAATGTTCACACTGTTACCATAGTAACATTGTACTACTCTGGGGAAGTGACCAGGATTTTTTTTCTCTTTTTCACATTATGATTGCTTATAGCAGTGCATTACATTGCTATAAGCAAGCATTTTACTGAATAGAATGGATTCATTCAGTTTATTTTGATTAGCTGTGATTGGTCAGAGCCAACATTGTACAGATGGGCTGCGATTGGCCCTGTCTGTACCATGTGATCACAGTGACCAATCACAGCTAGCAACACAATGGTACACAATGTATGGCATGAAATGAAGTCATCCATTGTCTACAACTGTCATGTGACCTGCTGTGATTGGTTACGACAGTCACAGGGTACCAGCAGCGAGCCAGTGCACTAGATCAATGGGCAGAGCTCTGTAGGTAGGAGCAGTCACATTAGAATACCTGCTGTCTAGATTCACAATTATGTTGATTACTGTATGTTAAGAACAGGCTTGTTTTAAGACACACAAATTAGGTTACTGAAATTGGGTTGATCACACTGGAAGCAGTTCATTAGTGACTTCTGGTGGAACCATGTGTATTACACCACAGTGAACATATAGTGGTAAAACCATACATCTAGTAATGTAAACTGGATCCCCCTTTCCCACCATCCCTGTCGGTAGTGAGGCCTATTAAGGAGCACTGTGACTGAAAGCGTGTGAAGAATTGTCTGTTATTCACAGGAATCTGACTGCTAAATTTATTTTCAAACCTCCTCTGGAAAATCATACTGGCAATATAGATAGGTCTTCCCTTTTACGTCTAAAGGCATCATTCACACCATACGTGCATGAAAACTGATGGGAACTGAAGAGAAAACCATGCAGATTTCATTTGCAGAGACATCAGTTTCCATGCATGCTGACATCAGTTTTTATGTACGTCAGTTATGTGCCCTCCTCACACCAATGTTGTCATCATGTCAGTTTTTTCACGTGCAGAAAAATGCACATGCATTGCAGATTGCTGCACATTGTGGTGTAAACAGGGCACATAGAGTACAATCGTTTTTGTTGGTGCCCTTGCAGAACGCGGCAAGAAAAACAGACATCTCTGCACCATGGAGTGAAGTTTATTTGAAACCTGGTCCTCTGCCTACTGCTCATATGCTGGTAATATAGTTTGTGAATGACACTTGTGACTGGCAACAAAGGGTTAAAACATTTCACCTTCTAATCACACATGGCTGAGCCTTTAAGCCAATTAAGGCAGTTTATTCATATTGTGCTTTTGAAGGACTTAATTCCATTCACACCTCATACCTTTAGCACTTTGTCCAGCTGTTGCTTTGTGAGATCCTCTCCAAATTCCTGGCTCAGCCTTGTCTGGATCATATTCCTACGCAGACGATGTCCTTTGGAGAAAAGCTCCAGCAGAGCTTGCCTTTCCTAAAGGTACAGAACAAGACTGGTATTATTTATATTCTGGTCAGTAGTGAGTGTGAAGCAGTTTTTAGGAGTCCACAAGAACAGGAATTTGGCTTACCTATACATTCCATATCTTGAGTACAGTACAAGACACAGGCAAAGCATTCATGGAAATAACAATAAACACCCGCACCTTGGCGAACAACCAATATTATCAAGTTGTATAAAAATTATAATATGAGCAGCCGCTGTCTATGCTCTCCAACGGACAGGCTAATAATGAAGAGATATCAGGCAGCGCCTGCTTATGCATAAACAAATTGGTTATACTAAAAATATTGTAGCGAGTACTATAAACATTACTATACAAGTGATGTCAAACAATAATCCAATCTGTTCATCAATAAAAAAAAAAAAAAGTGACATAGTGCAAACAAAAAGTCCTTTTGTGCAATGTAAAAGTGCTTTGTGCCTAGTTCCCAGGGTATCCCCTGTGTTTCTACCACGTGCAATGGTATAATCACTACAATATTTTTAGTATAACCAATTACAGTAGTTTATGCATAAGCAAGCGCTGCCTGCTATCAAAGCATTCATAGACCCTGGGATATAGGCTCATACCTTCAGGTGATTGGACACTGACAAAGCCTTTTGAAGACACACCACCTGGGTGCCTCCCCAATAACCCTACTCAACTGAGTCCTCAGTGCTTTAGCAAGCAATGCAGAGTAACCAAGTAATGGAAGGGAGCGCGTCCTGTACTGTACTCAAAGATATAGAATTTACAGGTTAAGCCAAAACTCCTATGTACAGTACAGGACACACACAAAGCATTCATAGACCATGGGACACACCCAAACAATGAATGAGAAGGGTGAGCAAAGACTAGGCAATAGGAGGAAACACATACACAATATTGGTATAATGTTTAGCGCTAAACCATCTGATGAAAAAGATTAAAGTTTAAAATGTAAATGAAAAGGCATGCATCTGCATGCTGATACATGAAGGTTCAACCATGTGAATGGTGAGTGGATTGAAAGTTCTGGGGGATGAACCCCTAAAAATTACAGTCTCTAAAAAAAAAAATCTCTAAATGGAGGCTGTAAAGGGAGCAAGGCTGCTTCAGGCGTGGGCTGGGGAACCCGATCACTGTAAACAAAAAGGAAAGCAAAAGGAGGTGCTCCAAAATGCTCCAACATTTTTCATGCAAGTTTTTAGTGTTGTTTTATACCTATATACTGAATAAATTCCTATGCTGTATAAAGGATTGGCTTGGAGCTTCTCTCTCCTCTAACAACTAGGCCAACTACTGACTGCCGCTGCAAGAACCTTGTTGCCAAAAGCTGCATCTGCAGAATGCTGAACATCCACCTGGTAGATTTAAAAAAAAAAAAAAAGTATGAACATAAGACAAGGTGGCTGCCTTTCAAAGCAGAGACCTTGTGCCAGAAAGGCCAGAAGAGTCCCACTGATCTGGTGGAATGGGCACGTGAATGCACAGATTTGTGCATGAGGGAATAAGTTCTGGCAATCAGATTTCTTACCCATGGAGCGAAAGTGGACCTGGAAGCAGGGTGTTCCTTTGTGAGGTCCTGAGGATATAACAAATAGGGAATGAGTCTTCCTGATCAAGCTTTTGCTTTGAGGTAGACTAATGGCTTTGACTATGTCCAGGCAACGATGCTTTTGATGCTTTGGAGCAGGGTATAAAGATGGTGGGGCTAGGTTTTCATTGTAATAAAAGATTGACAACACCTTAGGAAGAAAGGATGGTCTTGGGTGAAAAGCGTACCTACCTTGTAATTTTAAAGGATGAGGGAACGGCTCCTTACAAGGGCAAGCCACCCACAAAGAGGCACGTTTTACAGAAGTGATGGTAACCAAATAGGCCACTTTGCTGGAGAGGCCATCTAAGGGAATATCCTTGCTTTGCCTGTAGTTAAAAAGGGATGAAACTTTACCAAGTACAGGCGGTCCCCTAGTTACAAACATCCGACTTACAAACGACTCCTAGTTACAAACGGAGGGAGACAACAGGAAGTGAGAGGAAATCTACCACCATGAAGGGAAATTCACTCCTCCGATGCTTTATCACCAAGGCTTGTTTCCACAACAACCCAAAATTTTAAAAATTAAATTGTCATTGGGACAGAAAGTGAGGTGAAATCTTCTGAACAGGGGCACAGGCAGTAAAACAAATGTTACAGGGGTGTTAACCCTTCCCGATGTTATCCAAAAAGCTTAAAAAACATTTTTTTTTTTGACTGGAGCTACACTTAAAAAAATTACCTTTTCTGACATACAAACAGATTTAACTTAAGAACAAACCTACAGACCCTATTTTGTTTGTAACCCAGGGATCGCCTGTAGCTACAGATTGGTTAGTTTAACTTCTGTTGGGAGGAAGAAAACAAGAAGTTGTCAAACAAATCAGATTTTTTAAATTTTCTTTTTAGATATAGGAGTGGCTGTGGACATGCTATACTTGGATTTTGCAAAGGCATTTAGCTCAGTTCCCCACATACAGTCAATGTGTAAGTTAAAGCCTACAGTCTTAGAACATTCAGTTTGTAAATGGATAGAAAACTGGCTAAAAGACCATAATCAGAGAGTAATGATTAATACTCTGAATGCTCTACAGTGAGGGGAAAGAAGTATTTGATCCCCTGCTGATTTTTGTACGTTTGACCACTGACAAAGAAATTATCAGTCTATAATTTTAATGGTAGTTTTATTTTAACAGTGAGACACAGAACAACAAAAATATCCAGAAAACGCATTTCAAAAAAGTTATATATTGATTTGCATTTTAATGAGTGAAATAAGTATTTGACCCTTTAGCAAAACATGACTTAGTACTTGGTGGCAAAAACTCTTGTTGGCAATCACAGAGATCAGACGTTTCTTGTAGTTGGCCACCAGGTTTGCACACATCTCAGGAGGGATTTTGTCCCACTCCTCTTTGCAGATCCTCTCCAAGTAATTAGGGTTTTGAGGACTTGAACCTTCAACTCCCTCCACATATTTTCTATGGCATTAAGGTCTGGAGACTGGCTAGGCCACTCCAGGACCTTAATGTGCTTCTTCCTAAGCCGCTCCTTTGTTGCCTTGGCCGTGTGTTTTGGGTCATTGTCATGCTTGATTTTCAATGCCCTGGCTGAGGGAAGGAGGTTCTAACCCAAGATTTGACTGTACTTGGCCCCGTCCATCAACCCTTCGATGTGGTGAAGTTGTCCTGTCCCCTTAGCAGAAAAACACCCCCAAAAGCATAATGTTTCCACCTCCATGTTTGACGATGGGGATGGTGTTCTAGGGGTCGGGTCATAGGCAGCATTCCTCCTCCTCCAAATACGGCGAGTTGAGTTTATGTCAAAGAGCTCGATTTTGGTCTCTTCTGACCACAACACTTTCACCCAGTTCTCCTCTGAATCATTTAGATGTTCATTAGCAAACTTCAAACGGGCCAGTACATGTGCTTTCTTGAACAGGGGGACCTTGCGGGCGCTGCAGGATTTCAGTCCTTCACAGTGTAGTGTGTTACCAAATGTTTTCTTGGTGACTATGGTCCCAGCTACCTTGAGATCATTGACAAGATCCTCCCGTGTAGTCCTGGGCCGAAATCCTCACTGTTCTCATGATCATTGAAACTCCACAAGGTGAGATCTTGCATGGAGCCCCAGACCGAGGGAGATTGACAGTTATTTTGTGTTTCTTCCATTTGCGAACAAACGCACCTTTTGTCACCCTTTCACCTTTGGCTTGGCAATGGTCTTGTAGCCCATTCCAGCCTTATGTATGTCTACAATCTTGTCCCTGACATCCTTGGACAGCTCTTTGGTCTTGCCCATGGTGGAGAGATTGGAATCTGATTGATTGCTTCTGTGGACAGGTGTCTTTTATACAGGTAACAAGCTGAGATTAGGAGCACTCCCTCTAACCACTTCAATACAGGGCACTTGTACCCCCTTACTGCCCAGACCAATTTTCAGCGCTCTCACTTTGAATGACAATTACTCCTTTTTTCACACAAATAGAGCTTTCTTTAGTGGTATTTAATCACTAGAGGGTTTTTTATTTTTTTTGTGCCATAAATAAAAAAAAAGTCCTTTTCTTTGTCATAAAATTTTGCAAATTTTTCTACATACATTTAGGCCAAAATATATACTGGTACATATCTTTGGTAAAAATAACCTAAATTAGTGTATATTATTTGGTCTTTGTGAAAGTTAGAGAGACTACAAGCTATGGTGCCAATCACTGAAAATTGATCACACCTGATGTACTGAAGGCCTATCTCATTTCTCATTTCCTAACAAGCCAGGAAAGAACAAATACCCCCCAAATGACCCCTTTTTTGGAAAGCAGACATTCCAAGGTATTTAGTAAGAGGCATGGTGAGTTTTTTGAAGTTGTAATTTTTTCCCACAATTGTTTGCAAAATGAAGGGTTTTTTTTGCTTTGTTTTACAAAATTGTCATATTAACAGGTTATTTCTCTCACAAACCATATGCATACAACAAATTAAACCCCAAAATACATTCTGCTACTCCTCCCAAGTATGGCGATACCACATGTGTGAGACTTTTACACAGCCTGGCCACATACAGAGGCCCAATATCCAAGTAGCACCATCAGGCGTTCTAGGAGAATAAATTACACACATAATTTCCTGACAACCTATCATTTTTGAAGGCCCTTCATATTTCTAACACATAGCATGAATTACATGCTCCAAAATTACACTCCAAAATAAATTCTACTGAGGAAAGGGTAAACAAAATTATTACCTGTGGTTTTAGAGGATAGAATTGATCCAGACAGGTGTGTCCACAGAGGAGAGAATTGGTCCAGACAGCAGGTAGGGATGTGCTTAGCGACAATAGTAATTATCCAGGCAGCAGGCAGGAATATTGTCTATAGTCAGCACAAGGATACTGAGCACAGCCAAAGCATTTTTCCAAAGGAATTGTCCAGGCAGAGAGCCAGCACAGCAATATTATTGGTCCTGGTACACTGTTACCCGCAGACACTCGTTATTGTACCTCTCTCCAGCCCTTCATAAACATACTGCCTCTTGCTACAGCTAATTATTTCCATAGTCCAGGAAGCAGGCAGAGGTGTGGTCAGTTCATGCTGCAGGCAGAGGCATGATGGCAGTAAGTCAGCAGCAGGCTGAGGGCCGCAATCAGGTAAGACCTAGGCATAGGTGTAAAGGCTTCACCCACCCAAATCTCTATGAAGCCTCCAGACCCTAATCCGGAAATTACGAAACCAGGAGAAAACAAAAAAAAAAAAAATTTTTCTCCATCCGGAAAAACAATTCTGGAGCCCCTCACATATGCGAGACCCCTGTGTACTACAGTAGCAGGGCAACAGATAAGTCCAAGCGGTAGGCAAAAGCATAGTCAATAAAACAGGCCAGGGTCAGTTCACGTGCAAGTAGTCCAAACAGGAGGCAGAAGTGTAGACGATAAAATAGGCCAGGGTCAGTTCATGTGGAAGGCAGTGGCATGGTTGTTTGAGGAAGCATGGAAAATGGTCAGCACAGATGATGAAAATGGGGAAATGGTTAAAACTACGGGCTATTATTTTAGGAAAGTGTGGAAAAACCTGAAGCATTCACCAATGCAAAGGCCAGGTTGGGAGGGACACTGGGGACAATCTGGTATCTTTATGAAATCCTCTTTTGGTGCATACGCGACATCTTTTTTGGCATCTTCGCACTGCTTCAGATGGTGGAATGTTGTCTGGGAAGTGGCGCTCATGAAGTTGGCTAACAGCCTCAGAGCGAAGGTCTTCTGGTGGAGGGTCTTTGCTGGTAGATGAGGGACGTGACAACTTCAATGAATTTTAGGAAGGGGGTGGGGCTTTCCTTGGATTTGGTGTAGATAATGTATGCGTTATAAATGGCCAAATAGATGAGATATATTGCATTTGTTTGATATATTTCTTGTACCAGAAACAGGACCTCCTTATTGACGAATAGGGCATGTAGAGATTGTAATCATGGACACAAATTGGCTTTTCAATGGGACCTCGTCTTTTTTGAACCTCAACTGTAGTGTCATCACGGATGGACAACATCATGTGCAGATTTCTTGTATCTTTCCAACTCAAGGCCAGCACTTTGTTGCATCTCAAAGCTGCTCTTTCTCCCCTTTGTAGTTTTTTGTGGACTATAGATTGTGGGAAGCCCTTCCTGTTTTTTCTGGAGGTTCCGCAGGCCAAGGTTTTTGCGAGGTATAGGTGTTTGAAAAGGGGCAGGCTGGTGTAGAAGTTATCCAGGTATATGTGGTAACCTTTTTTCAGCAGTGGGTATGCCGGGTCCCATACAATTTTTCCAGTTGTGCCCATGTAGGCCGGGCACTCAGGGGGCTGGAGCTG
The DNA here is from genome assembly GCF_042186555.1 of Aquarana catesbeiana. Classification (NCBI taxonomy): domain Eukaryota; kingdom Metazoa; phylum Chordata; class Amphibia; order Anura; family Ranidae; genus Aquarana; species Aquarana catesbeiana. The sequence goes on from NC_133329.1 coordinate 148,510,483, forward strand.
GGAATCTCTTCCTTCGTATATGTGGAACGCATACAGCTATCCCGTGACTCTCTCGCAAAGTTTATAAAATTTGACTCCGTATCTGGCCTTTTTGCTAGGAATATATTGTTTTATTCCTAGCCGGCCTGAAAAGTTTACCAGCGACTCATCTACACATATATGTTGATCAGGAACACAGAGTTCTGCAAATCGGTGGGAAAAGAAGTTTATGAGTGGGCGAATTTTATATAATTTATCGTCATTTGGATGATTTTGGGGAGGGCACTGGGTATTGTCGCTAAATGAATGGCTGAATGGATCACAGCCTATCACATGGTAAAAGCCGCCGGCCAATGGCTATTTACCACTGTCTGTGACAAGCAGTGTTCCCGGGAACACGCCGCCACCGACATGCACGCGCAGTGTGCCCGCGCATGCGCTGTGTGCAATGGGCAGTTCCATCCGTGATCAGCCGTGACTTGATCATAGCAGATTGCGTGGTAATCAGCCATGCCCAATGGCTGTTCGCCTCTGTCGGTAACGAGTGGTGTCTCAGTGACACGCTACCAATGACAGTGCAGGGATGCGCGCACCCAATCGTGCGCAATCCCTGTTTGAATGGGACGACGTCATAGGACGTCTTCCTAGAACGAGAGCCGCAGAGCAGCGGGCGGGCAGCAACTGGTTAAGAGAGTGTTCCTAACCTGTATAGAAGACACCTGGGAGCCAGAAATTGTGCTGATTGATAGCGGATCAAACTTATTTCACTCATTAAAATGCAAATCAGTTTATAACAACTTTTTTGAAATGCCTTTTTCTGGATATTTTTGTTGTTATTTTGTCTCTCACTGTTAAAATAAACCTACCAATAAAATTGTAGACTGATCATTTCTTTGTCAGTGGGTAAACGTACAAAATCAGCAGGGGATCGAAGAGATTTTTCCCGCACCGTAAGGTTATTAGTAGTGTACCTCAAGGTTCAGTGTTTACAAAGTCTACCGCGATGTAGTGTATGACTATGGGGTTGATTTACTAAAGGCAAATAGTCTGTTCACTGCAAGTGCACTTCAAGTGCACTTCAAGTGCAGTTGCTCTAGATCTGAGGGGAACATGCCAGGAAAATAAAACAGCAATTTTGATTGCACATGATTTGGATAATAGAAATCAGCAGAGCTTTCCCTCAATTCAGAGCTTCCCCTCAGATCTAGCGCAAGTGAACAGTATATTTTTGTCTTCAGTAAATCAACCTCTATATGTTATAATGTGTGTTCCTACGGTTTTCCTTAACCTACTGATTTGAGAAGACACTGCGCGACTATGTCTAAAACAATATTGAGTATGTACTCATGATGCTTCAAAGGATCTGTATTTCTGACTTGGAATATCTCCTGTAAGTGCACAATATATAACTAAAGAGTTAAAAAAAAAGAAAAAAAAGAAAATAGGGGGTTCCTGCTCTTGTGCAAGAGAAGCATCATCACTCTGAGCAGGAGTGTTGTGGGTGCCTTCAGCAAAGCAAACTTTGATGTTTTGCCTGTGGCCCTCTTTCTCCTGGTTTCTGCCATAGCTATAGGTGTGGGTATATTGTGGGGTACTCACAGAGTAAAATGCTGAATACAGGGAAAGCCTGTCCGAAACAAGTACGAAACACCACGTGTGTAGGACATCCTATAGGGAGTACTTTATAAAGGCTTTAGATGAAAGTGGAGGTAAAGTGTGTGACCAGTGGTGTGGTGCAACACCTGATCATCCACCAGAGACTAAGCTAGCGTCAAGTTTGAAAAGTTTATACTGAAAAGTGAATGCATTCCAAACATAGCCCTGGTTTTTACAGTAATGGGCAGATATTGGACTGTATATAAATTCCAGGCTCTGACCATCACTGTGGGCATGCCCCCTATGTGGTCTTCAGTGTCTGGATTCCATAGAGATGGACCACAAACATGGACCTGTATAGCACCCTGCAGCTGACTACAACACATTCCAAGATGTAACAGAAATGTTGTCGATCTGGATACACTGCTATCCATGGAATTAGATGGCAGTGAAAGATGACTGAAAGGTTGAAGAATCCAAAGATCAATTAAAATAATAAACTCGTTAAGCTGAGGGATTTCTTTATAAAGGAGAATAGGTCCATCACTTTAAGACACTAGCAAAAAAAACTGCAAACACACAAAGGGGTAGGATGAGGCTCAGAGAGGCCATGTCCTTAAAGGCTTTGCCGGTGTACAATCTCCTGAGGGTACAAGCCTATAACCCAGGGTCAAAGAATACTTTGCCTGTGTTTTGTCCAGTACTGTACAAATGAAGTAGTTGTAAAGGCAGAAGGTTTTTTATCTTCAATCTCTTTCACATTGGGGCGGCGGCGGTAAAACGGCACTATTTTTAGCGCCGCTTTACCATCATTTTAGTGGCGGTATTCGCCCACTGCTCGTTCATCGCTCCAAAGATGCTGTTTGCAGGAGTTTTTTTCCTCTCCTGCCAGCGCACCGCTCCAGTGCGAAAGCCCTCTGGCTTTCACACTGGAGACACAGCAGCAGTTTCAGGTCGGTTTGCAGGCGCTATTTTTAGCGCAATAGCGACTGCAAACCGCCCCAGTGTGAAAGGGGCCTTACTGCATTCTATGAGCCAAGCTCAGCTCTTTGTGTCACACAGAGTGTGGCTCAGGAGAAAGCATGCACAAGTGCCCCCATAGTAAGCAGCTTGCTTCGGGAGCACTCTGAGGGGGGAGGGGGAGGAGCCAGGGATACCTGAGAAGAGTAGGATCGGTCTTCTCTGTGCAATACAATTGCACAGAGCAGGCAAGTATAACATGGTTTAACAAGAAAAAAACCCCAGAGACTTTACAACCACATTAAGATATAAGCTGAAAGATGCAGTGGAGGCTGGGAGCAAAAATACTGGTATTTCCATCATGGGAGTGGTTCAAGTACTGTATACCTCAAATTAGCAACAAATATCCTCACCCTTACTAATCTCTTCTCTCTACATCTTGCTCTTTGGGAGAAGAGCAAGAATTGAGTGTCCTATCACAAATCAGGATAACGGAGTTCTAAATACCCAGGGTCCCCCTAAAGCCTGGTACACAGGATAAGATTATCGGACAAATAATCTTTTTTATTTTTTTTTGCATGCTAGTCTCATATCGAAAATCAAGAGGTTACTCTACTTACAAAAATGATCGTATGACCAATTACAACTTCGGAAGTGATATAATGGGTTGAATTGTTTTGTAATGTATTATTTTGTTTCCGAGCATGCGTAGTCTTGCTTTTAAAATTTATTGCGGACGAAAAATGTGCTAATAAACGAAAATCAGATGTTGTGTTCACGTACAATAAAAATGTTCTAGCCTGCACCTGCAGGTTTTTCGTCCGAAAAGTCAGAATTGGCTGTCGAAAGCATTATACTAAACAATCATATAATCGGCCGATCGTTTGTCGTACAAAATTTTTTCTTAACATCTTCTTATCCTGTATACGGGCCTTAATGTGGCCCTCATAAATAAATATCTGAAAAATCTGTCTATTGTCCAATTTTTTTTTCCCTCTGCTGTCCATACAGGTTAAAAAAAAAAAAAAAAAATGAAAGAAAGCGCCACACACTAAAATAAGGTCCAATAACTGATTGATACATGTAATAAAACATTGTTTAACCATCATAAGACAATAAAACAAGTCTTCTCACCTTGTCGTACTCATCTCCACAGGTCCACAGGGCAAACACCTTCTGTTCATCAGGGGCAGCATTGCTCTGAGGAGGAAACTAACAAGACCGTTCTGTTAATATAAGATGAGGTGTGCACAAGGGATACAGCAGGTAAAATAAGTATTGAACACAACACCATTTTTCTAGGTAAATATATTTCTAAAAGGTGCTATTGACATGAAATTTTCACCACATCGGTAACAACCCATACTTACAAAAAACAAAACAAATAAGTTCAGAAATTAAGTTATGAGTAAAAAAATGGAATGACACAGGGAAAAACTATTGAAACCGATAACTGAGATTTATTTCATACTTCATACAAAATCCTTTGTTGGTAATGACAGCTTCAAGACGCCTCCTGTAAGGAGAAATTAGTCGCATGCATGATTTTGACCCGTTCTCCCACAGTCTTAAAGCAGGATTCCGGCCACCTAAAAAAAAAAAATTTAAAGTCAGCAGCTACAAACACTGTAGCTGCTGACTTTAAATAAGTAGACTTACCTGTCCTGGTTGCCCGCGATGTCGGCCGCCCAGTCCCTCGGCTCCGCCATCCTAGGTAAGGGAAACAGGCAGTGGAGCCTTGCGGCTTCACTGCCAGTTTCCTACTGCGCACGCGCGAGCGGCGAGGCGATCTGTGAATGGCCCCGTGGTGTTCTGGGAACACACACAGTTCCCAGAAGACAACGGGGCCGCTCACCGAGGAGAAGAACACACAGCGGAATAGGAAGAGGCAGATTAGGAAGACTGCCTAGCAACAAGGGATTAGGTAAGTATAAATTTTTTGTTTTTTTCCCAAATGTTTTTTTTTTTTTTTTTTTTTAGGATTTTTGGTGGCATTTTTTTTTCCAGGGTTGCCCTCCACTTTAAAATCTTGAAGGTTCCGTGGACCTCTTCTATGAACTCTGATCTTTAGTTCTTTCCATAGATTTTCTATTGGATTCAAGTCAGGTGAGTGACTGGGCCATTCTAGCAGCTTTATTTTCTTTCTTTGAAACCAATTGAGAGTTTCCTTGGCTTTGCGTTTGGGATCATTGTCTGGCTGAAATTTCCACCCTCGTTTCATCTTCATCATCCTGGTAGATGGCAGCAGATTTTTATCAGGAATGTCTTGGTTCATTTTTCCATTCATCCTTCCTTCAATGACAAAGTTTGCCAGTACCGTATGCTGAAAAACAGCCCCACACCATGATGTTCCCACCTCCAAACTTCACTGTTGGTAAGGGGGTGTTTTTGGGGTGATATTGTAGTGCCATTTGACCTCCAAACATGATGAGTATTATGGCATCCAAAGAGTTCAATTTTGGTCTCATCTGACCAGACTATATTCTCCCAGTATTTCACAGGCTTGTCTAAATGTTGTGCAGCAAACTTTAAAACACCCTTCAACATACTTTCTTCAGCAATGCAGTCTTGCGTGGGGAGCGTGCATACAGGCCATGGCGGTTGAGTGCATTACTTCTTGTTTTCTTTGAAACAATTATACCTGCTAATTCCAGGTCTTTCTGAAGCTCTTCACAAGTGGTCCTTGGCTCTTGGACAACTCATCTGACAATTATTTTCACTCCTTTGTCAGAAATCTTGCGAGGAGCACCTGGTCGTGGCTGGCTTTTGGTGAAATGTTATTTTCACTTTTGGATTATGGCCCCAACAGCGCTCACTGGAACATTCAGTTTATAAATCCTTCTGTAACCAATGCCATCAGTATGTTTTGCAACTATAAGGTTGCAAAGGTCTTGAGAGAGGTCTTTGCTTTTACCCATTATGAGATGTTTCTTGTGTGACACCTTGGTAATGAAACTTTATCCATCCATCAGTTGAGGCTGAACCAGCTGATATTAATTTGCACTGAAAAGGGGCAGGATTTCTTTCTAAATACTGATAGAGTTCAAGCTGGTGTCTTGGCTTTCCGTGCCTTTTTGCACCTTCCTTTCTTCATGTGTTCAATATTTTTTCCCTGTGGAATTCCATTTTATTACACATAGCTTAATTTCTGAACTTATTTGTTTTGGTTTCTTTGTATGTATGGATTGCATGGGTTGTTACCGACACGTGGTGAAAATTTCATGTCAACAGCGCCTTTAGAAATATTTACCTAGAAAAATGGTGACGCGTTCAATACTTATTTTATCCGCTGTACACTATATGAAAGGTTTTAATCTCTTCACACCACTGGTTTATCCTCTTGTAAAACAAAATTCTAATTAGATAAAATTACAAATGCTTAGTCCAAAGGTCTCATGCATACTGGAGGTTTTTGCAGCTGCTTCTAGGAGCATCTTCCTGCCTCTAGACTCTCATGCACGTATCTATGTGCACACAGGCTTTTAGTAGAGTTTAGTGGCAGGGGCTTTTAGAGGCAACCCCCGCCCACTGCCAGTGTGCCCAGAAGCAACAGAGTTTTGGCAGAAAATACGTTTTTAAATGCGTCTTAACGCTAGGCACGTTTAGAGCTTGAGCATTAATTCATTTCAATGGCCAGAAGAAATGATTCTTCTGGCCAATGAAATGAATTAAGCCCAAGCGCTTGGTGCCTGTAAACGTGCCTAAACGCGTTACACACTTTTACAAGCGGCAGGTGTTTTTTCTGCAAAAACGCTGTTGCCGGGAGCAAAGGCTTCTAGGAGAGTTTGCAAAATGTCCTGTGTGCATGAGGCTGAAAATTGGACACACTGTATGCCAGAGTTCTAACAATTTATTAAGTCCACTGCAGGGGACTACAAACCTATAGTTGCTTGCTCTGTAAAAAATACACAGAAACAAATATGGTAATCAATTCGACTGTAATTTTTTCCCATTGTGCGTTTTTCCCATTCCCATCATGAATACTATTGACCTGTTGGCAGTCATGTCAATGTGTTCAGCACACAACCTTGACATAGTTACAGATTTTAAGAATAAACCATGGTGCTGGAAGAAAATTACAACCTCTAAACCGCCTTTTCCTAATACAAAAACTGCTGAGGTCTTACAAAGCCCAAAGACCTAACATGCATTCCCTGCAGGGAGTTTAGCAACATTCTGTGACCATCACTTCTAGGAGACTCCTGATCCAGAAGACGTATAAAGTACTTTTCTGACACCTATAGCATGCAAAGAAAAAATAGCTACACACCAACCACAAGCAAATTTAGAACATAGCGTGCCTAATTGATCTCCCCATTGGGAGCCCACCCTCTCTGGCTCATTTCACCCAAACAGGCTTAAGTAAGTAAATTTGGATGAAACGCATCAAAGAAGATGGACTCTCAGAGAGATCTGTTTTGCACAGTATGAATTAAATTTGCAGTTGTAAGACCCCTTTCACACAGAGGCGCTTTTCAGGCATTTTAACACTAAAAATAGCACCTGCCAAGCGCCTTTCATGCCTCCCCAGTGTGAAAGCCCGAGTGCTTTCTCACTGGGGCAGTGTGTTTGCGGGGCAGGAAAAAGTCCTGCAAGCAGCATCTTTCGGGGGGAGGGATGGCTGCAGCCACTTCAATGGGCCCCTGCCCATTGAAATGAATGGGCGGCGCTTCTGAAACGCCTGAAAAGCGTTTTGGAAGCGCCGCAACACAGGCCTTTCTTAAAACGGCTAGTGGGGGTTAAAAGCATCCCGATAGCGTCCGAAAAGCGTCACTAAAACGACAGCAAAGCGTGCTAATACACGTCGCGCCAGTGTGAAAGGGGTCTTAATAGTTAGGAGTGCAGACATTTTTCCTTTTTGTTTGCTCTATATACATACAAAACTCTGTATGCTTGTTTCAGGTCTATAACTCAAAAGTACTTGTATGACATAACTCCTGTGTATGCGCAGCTCAGTGTTCATTCTAAAGAAGATTGCAAAAAGGCAGGTAGTTTGTTTTATTGCAAAAGAGACATAGAATGACTCTTCCACAATAAGGAGCCTGCCTATTTCCTTTTTAGTGTAAAAGTAAATGTGCGATTTCACTGCAGAATGAACAGTGTTGGCAAATTATTACAGGAAGAAAATTAACGGATCTACTGGCAGGATCAACAGGTAACAAAACTATATTACAGCAGACAGAACTGTTGTTTTACAGTCATACTAACAGAACGCATTAAATAGATCATTTTTGATTTTGCCCATAGTTCCACTTTATAATCATGTGAATATCCTGGGCTGAGGGTCCAAGATTCTCCACAGGGATCATGTTTTGCTGTACACAGATAACTGGATACAGATACTTGCGCTTTAGCACTACTGTTACCTCAGACACTTGTTAGGCCAGGCTTAGTTTACCAATCTGGTATATTATTTTCTGAAGAGGTGCTTTCACACAGTTATAAATCCAATGAGTACAATAGCTACAAGCCCGGATTAAAGGGCACACCAGACTCATTGCAGTGCAAGAATATCCTTTTATGTGAAGACTTCATTATCCACCAAGTTGGAACAATGTACCTTTTCACAGGGATTTATAACCCTGGCTACTTAGAGCACTTTGTTTGGGTTTCAGTGCCTGTATTGAGGTCATCTGCAAAATAACATTCACTGAGTTTTATTCCTTTAGCTAAATGCCTCTCTCGATACTGATCCTACAATCCTTCATTTTGCCAAATGAAGAGTTATTACAGTTTTTGTAGCACGGGAGATTTTTTATTGAGATAGTCTTTTTCATTTTTTTTTCTCAGTGACGATTGTTACCTCAAAATGATATTTAAGGAAATCCCCCCACCTCCACATGAGCACAGAGAGATTAAAACTCCTTATAAAAATGAATCAATTGTATACCTTAAACTGAATCTTCAAATTATATCAATCAGCCTTTAAACAATTGTGTTGATTGTATTTAGGAATCAAACTACTTTCATATAAAAGCTGTACCAAAAAAGAATTTTGACTTGCCTGTAAATTCCCTATCTTGGAGTACAGTACAGGACACCAGCAAAGTATTCATAAGCCCTGGGTTATAGGCTCGTGCCTTCAGGTGATTGGACACTGGCAAGCTTTTTAGGAGAAGCCCCCTGCGTGCCTTCTCTTTAACCTTACCAGTGGTGTATTTTTGCTTTGTGCTGCCCTAGGCAAGACTAAAATCAGGCGCCCCATCTAAATTTGCCCCACCCCTTCCTATTAGCGCTCCACCTCAAGAGTTGGTGAAAGACTGCAGACATGATACAAGAGATAGTCAGAGACTGCAGACATGACACAAGAGATGGTCAGAAACTGCAGACATGATACAAGAGATGGTCAGAGACTGCAGACATGATACAGGAGATGGTCAGAGACTGCAGACATGACTCCCCATGGTCATCATAGTGAACAGAAAAGTCTCCAGCCATTCATTCACTGTAATCACAGTGGGGAAAAGCTTAAGTTCTAAAACATGACAAGCAAAATAAGTTACAGCATCTTCTATGACATGATTATTGTCCTTCTAATAGTAATAATAATGCTGGTTACCATTATATCACTGTGACCGCCCCCGCATAGAGTGCATAGAGCCGAGCCCGCCCCCTTCCAAGCACATCTGAGGTGAGCCCAGCCCGCCCCCTCCCAAGCACAGCCGAGCCCGCCCCCTCCCAAGCACATCTGAGGTGAGCCCAGCCCGCCCCCTCCCAAGCACAGCCGAGCCCGCCCCCTCCCAAGCACATCTGAGGTGAGCCCAGCCCGCCCCCTCCCAAGCACAGCTGAGCCCGCCCCCTCCCAAGCACAGCCGAGGCGAGCCCGCCCCCTTCCAAGCACAGCCGAGGTGAGCTGAGCCCGCCCCCTCCCAAACACCGCCAAGGTGAGCTAAGCTCGTCCCCTCCCAAGCACAGCCGAGGTGAGCTGAGCCCGCCCCCTCCCGAGCACAGCCGAGGTGAGCTGAGACTTCCCCCTCCCGAACACAGCCAGGCGGGGAGCGATTCCCTTCCTGACCACAGCCGAGGTGTCCCTCTGCTCAAACCCAGCCGAGACTGCCCCTACCAGTCCGAAAAGTCCCTGCCCAGTCTGCCCCATAGGCCACCGGGGACTGTTTTTGTGCAGGGGATGGGAGCCGGGACTCATGGGGCTTTTGTTCTTTTTGCGTGCCCCCCCCCCACCCGCAAAGTGCCGCCCTAGGCTAAGAAACAGCACTGAACCTTACCCCACTAAGAGTCCTCCGTTTTGTGGCACGCAAAGCAGAGTAACAAGGAATAGAAAGGGAGGGTGACCAACAATCTGTACACCAAGATATGGAATTTACAGGTAGTCAAAATTCCTCTTATAGTCATACAGTATGAATGAGAAGGGTGGGCAACAACTAGGCAAACAGAACCGTGACATAAGGCCCAACAGCAGCAAGGGTCAAAAAACATACTTCAGAGTGATGCTGCAAAAACCTTGCTGCCAAAAGCTGCATCCACAGAAGACTGGGCAACCACCTGGTTAAACTTTGAAAAAGTATGAAAGGAGGACCAGGTTGCAGCCTTACAGAGCTGGGCTACAGAGGCCAATTGCTAGAAAGCCCAAGAAATGTCCACCGATCTGGTGGAATGGGTGTGTAAAAGGACAGAAGATTTGTCCTTGGCAACATAAGATTTAGCAACAAGATTTCGTATCCATCAAGCTATGATGGATTTGGAAGCAGGGTGTCCCTTGGGAGGTCCTGTTGCTCTGAGGTAGACTCCAATGGCTCTGACTACGTCAAGGCAATGAACCGAGGCTTTTCTTGCTTTGAGTAAAATAGGAATAGCAGAGTCAGAGACCCCTCTATCTTTGAAGATCTGGGTTTTAACAGCCATGCTGTTAAAGCCAGGGACTGAGAAGCATAATGGAACAGAGGGCCCCTAGACATCAGATCTGGACGAATGGGAAGGGAGGAGAAATTGTTTGCTAAATGTCCGAGTAGAAGTCTGTGCTCTAAGATGTGGTGCTCGGCTTCCACAGGTAGCCATGCTCCCCAGCCTGAAAGACTGGCGCCTGCTTTGTTAATTCTAGTAATAAGAGAAGAAATACCTCCTGAATGTTAAATCTGGGCTAGAAATCCACCAAGTTAGGTAATTTGTTGAACAGGAGCCTGACATTTTTTATGAATTGGTTAAGTGCCTCCCCAAACAAATTTTTTTTTTAACCCCTTTCACACCAAGGCGCTTCAAAAATGCCTTTGCGTTATTACCGCGTTTTTAGGGCGTTAGCGTTAAAATGAACGCAACGCTGCAGGCGTTTTAACAGCATTTTTCAAGCGTTATTGAAGCATGTGTTATTGATGCTATTCTGCTTGCATGTTTATCCTTTTGTGATATCATGTAAAACAAGCAGTGTCTTGTTTTACTTCAAATCTTCATTTTTCTGGGATTAATTCTTTTTTTTTGGCACTTTAATTTTGTTTTTTTGGCACTTTGATGGTCTGTTTAATCATTCTGACCTTCCCACAAGTTCAGTCCTGTTGTTGTAGATGCTCTCTTTTCGGCTTGCATGTTTACCTTTTTGTGAGATCATGTGAATTTTCTACAGCTCAGGGCGGATTATAGGCGCTATTCAGGCGTTTTTACAGCGTTTTCAATGGAGAGGGGCGTTTTTGAAGCGCTTTTTTCAATGCCAAAAAGCTGCTCCAAAGATGCTGCTTGCAGGACTTTTCTCAACGCCCCGCCAGCGTAACGCCTCAGTGTGAAAAGGTCCATTGAGATGCATTGGGAGTGTTTTATAAACGTTTTATGAGCGTTTTAATAGTGTTATTTTTAGCGCTAAAACGCTGCAAAAACGCCTTGGTGTGAAAGGGGTCTTTCTGTTTACACAATTGGCTTTAGCCATACAGGCTTTTAGCCACAAGATTCTGCAGATGTGAATAGTGGAGATTGAGGATTTTGGAAATTTGCCTCATGACACGTTCTAGAGCGTCCAAACAAAAAAAGCAGAGCAGAAGGTAACTTCTGTAACTGCTTTGTTAAAGTACAACCCTGGAATCCTGGGTCACGTTGGTTGTTCGTTGTCCTTGTTCAGTTAGCTGCAGTTTGAGATACTGACATTGCAGTGAGATCTGGTTGCAGGGCTGGGCCTGCCAGAGTAATGACAGCCTTTAAGAGCAAGTTTCTATCTGCAGAATCTTTGAAAGAAGGAACATCTTCAATAGGCACAGTGAGATGTTTGCTTAAAGGGATTGTAAACCCTCATCGTTTTTCACCTTAATGCATTAGGGTGAAAACCTTCTGTAGTGCTGTAGCCCCCCAATTTTACTTACCTGAACGCTGTCATCCTCTGGCCGAGAACAAGCACACCAGCTCTAGCTGGTGTCTCATGTCCCGATTGGATAGACTGATAGCAGCGATGCCATTGGCTCCTGCTGCTGTCAATCAAATCCAAAGACATGGCGCTGGGGGGCGGGGCCGAGCCCTGCATTCTGTGTGAATGGACACAGAAGCAGGACTTGGGAGCGCGCCGCACGGGTGTCCACCTTAGGAGAGCCTTCTCCAATGTGGACACTCAATGCGGGGAGGAGTCACCAGCACCGCTGAGGGACCCCAGAAGGAGGACGACTGGGGCCCACTCTGTACAAAATGTACTGCACGGCAGAGGTAATCATGACATGTTTGGGGTTTTTTTGTTTTGTTTTTTAAACAAGGGTTTACAACCCCTTTAAGACAGATTGCAGGATAAACAAATTTTTCCACTAGATAGATTCAGCCAAGATTTTGTAATTGTGAAAAAAAATTGTGAAAACCATCTTCCATTGCTCCGTGGCCCAGTTCTTATGCTCACATTCCCATTGTAGGTGCTTTTGGCTGCCGACACAGGTCAGCATGGGTACCCTGACCAGTCTGTGGCCACACAGCAAACTGTGATACCCAATTTTACTACTTTCAACATATCAACTTCATAGACAACATGTTTACTTGCTGCCTAATATATTCCACCCACATATATGCCACTTTAATGAGATAATCAATGTAAGACACTTCACCTATCAGTGATCTTAATGTTACGGCTAATTGGTGTAAAATGGTAACAGTTCTGTCCAAAGGCAATGTCCACTTTTCACCAATTTCTATGGTAGCGAGGATATTAAAAAGAATGTATCCTTCCAATAAACGAATACCACTGTAAATTCAGCTAGGATAAAGTTAACAGAGTACAGGGGCCTGTACCATTCCTGCAATAGGGTCAATCTTCTCAATATACGAATGCTTACATAATTACATATATTGGAAACTGTATTCCCAGTGTGCAATCAGACTGAGTGTGAGCTGAACAGACATCAAAAGGCAATCTTATTACTGACTGATAAAACCCAGATAATCAACTGACAGTTAATATGGTATCAAGGAATCCATATTTTCTTTGAAAAGAGGGTATACTTACAGGCACCATGATCTGTTTACAGCCAGAGAATAAAACCGTTTCCTGAAGCATTTTGTCTGAGATGCCACTAAAAAGAGTGTGTCCAGGAGGAAGACTGGCTAAATGAAGATTAAATAAACGCTTAAGTTCACTCAAAGTCAACACATACTGCTTCTTAAATGTAGAAGCCACAAACTCGTTCAGTTCTTTTGCTATTGAATCTTTGTCTCCTTTAGAGACAGGACCATTCAGTGATTCATGCGAGTTTTCAGCCATATGGACACCATTGACCAAGCCATTGTTCAGATTATCATATGTTGAGGTGTCCATACTTTCCTCATCACTCATTGGTTCCTCTTTAATATGGACATCAGCCACAACTGCCACCTGGGAAGTCTGCTTGGTCTGCTCTCTCTTCCGCTGCATGTCCTTCTCCAACCTGGCTTGATTCTCCTTGGCCTTGACTCTTGCCATGTTCACCACCTGGTCCCCAGAGATCACTGTATATGGAGCTGTTGAAGATACAAAATACACAAAACACGTCAAAGAAATGAATGGAAAAATTAGCACTGTGACCATAATATTCCTAACCCACCATGGAACCTACAGTGTAGAAGGTGATCAAGTCCTTAACCGCTGGAGGAGCAGCCGACGCAGTTATACTGCGGCAGGTTGGCTCCCCTGGGCAAAACGCCGTAGCTGTAAGTTGGCCGCTTTAAGACCACTAGGGGGCACGCGCCGCGATGACAGAGCAATGTCGCAGTCCCGCTAAAAATCACAGATCACCGCCATTACTAGTAAAAAAAATTAAAAATTATAATAAAAATGCCATAAATATATTCCCTTTTTGTGTAGACGCTATAACTTTTGCGCAAACCAATCAATATACGCGTATTGCGAATTTTTTTACCAAAAATATGTAGAATAAATATTGGCCTAAACTAAGGAAGAAATTTGTTTAATATTTTTGGGGGGGATATTTATTATAGCAAAAATTTTAAAAATATTGCTTTTTCCCCCCAAATTGTCGCTCTTTTTTTGTTTATAGCGCAAAAAATAAAAACTGCAGGGGTGATCAAAGAAACCACCAAAAAAAGCTCTATTTGTGGGAAAAAAAAGGACGTCAATTTTGTTTGGGTACAGCGGAGCACGACCGCCGAATTGTCAGTAAAAGAGGCGCAATGCCGTATCGCAAAAAATGGCCTGGTCATTAAGAGGGCAAATCCTTCCGGGGCTGAAATGGTTAAAGCCCAAAGATAGTAGGTAAGAAGCCAGTTAGTTAATTAAAGTGAAAATGTTCATACTAAGGCCCCCATATTCCATACTCACACCCCACTTTGGGACAACCCACTCCTACCTGAATTGCAGACGGTCCCTGACTATAAATTATGGATTACTTGGGGGGTTATATTCCTCCCACAGTTAGAGCGTTTTACCAACGTTTATACTATGTCCAACACACTGGGGTAGACCAAGACACCAGGACAACCCTTATTCGTGACTATCTAGCACAGGCCGACCTCCCCAGACTACCACCCGATACCTTAGCTGCCCTGGAGAGAGAATTCACCATCTCAGAGTTACGTATTGCATTAAAGGCTATGGCTAATGGCAAGGCACCTGGGCCAGATGGTCTTACAGTTGCATACTACAGATCTTTTGCAAATATCCTATTGCCTTACCTAGCCTCCTATGCAAATGCGATCTCTTCAGGGAGGAGCCTACGTCCAGAAACCCTTCATGCGCACATTACTGTGATCCCCAAATCAGGAAAAGACCCTAGTATCTGCGGTAGTTATCGCCCCATTTCTCTATTGAATATAGATGTCAAGTTGTACGCTAAGGTCATTGCGAATAGACTCCTCCCCTTAATCCCACATAGGGTTTCTAGGGACCAGACGGAATTTATCCCAGGAAGGGAAGCACGAGATAACTCTCTCCGCACTTTATCTCTAATGGCCTATGTACGAGGTTCCTCCCAGCCCACCCTTCTATTATCAACAGACGCAGAAAAAGCATTTGACAGGGCGGACTGGGGGTACATAATGGCAACACTATCCAATCTAGGAATTGGTCCCTCCCTTCTATCCCAAATATCAGCCTTATATAACCTCCGCACGGCCCAAATACGTATAAAATGGTACCTTAAAGAGGAAGTAAACCCTGATGAATTTACTTCCTCTTTGTTTCCCTGCAAAGGTAAAGCATAATGGGCTGCTATGCATTGCATAGTAGCCCATTATGTGTCACTTACCTGACAAGGGAGCCTGCGATATCACCGCTGTCCCTTCTCCCACGAAGCGTCCAACTTCTTTCCGGGTATCACAGCGCCGGAGCCGCGATGACGTCACTCCCGCGCATGTGCCGCCACTAACGGCATGATCGCCGTTAGAGATGGCACGCTCAGTGTGTCTGCGCCGTAGACATCTGTGCCTGTCTTTTGGAAATATCTCCTAAACCATGTAGATTTAGGAGATAATCTAGGCTTACCTGTAGGTAAAAGTGGTCTGTAAGGGTTTACAACCACTTTAAGTGACCCCTTTACACTCTTTAACGGTACCAGTCAAGGCTGCCCCCTCTCGCCCATTTTATTTGCCTTATCATTGGAACCTTTCCTATCGATGGTCAGACATAATCCCTGCATTCACAGGGTTACCATAGGGAACGTAGAACACAAATATGCCGCATATGCGGATGACATTTTGTTTTATATACACCAACCTAGGATCTCTTTACCTAATGTCAGCATTCTCAAAATTTACCGCCATCTCCAACTTTAAGATTAATATGACCAAATCAGAAATTCTAAATATCTCAGTGTCAGACGAGACCACAACTCAATTGAAACAATCTTTTCCCTTTAGTGGGCAAAGAAAAAAGATGAAATACCTAGGTATATACCTCACCCCTGATCCAGCTTTTCTATTTTGTACTAACTTTGTGCCTCTCCTCAATACAATTAGGAAGGACCTGCAAAAATGGTCCCAAATGTCACACTCTTGGTTGGGGAGGATTAGTGTTGTGAAGACGAACATACTACCCATGCTGCTGTTCTTGCTACAAATTAAACCGTATGGAATACCTGCTGGTTTCTTTACGCTGATCAGATCACTGATAGGCAAATATGTATGGAACAGAAGGCAACCCAGACTGGCTAGGTCTCTTCCTGGCAGACCTAAAAGGCAAGGGGGCTTGGCCCTACCTAACCTTAAGCAATATTTTTGGGCAATAGTATTGAATAGGATTTCAGATTGGAAGTATCATAAAGACTCAAAATTATGGGTTAACCTGGAAATAGCACTCAGCGGCTCAGACCTTTCTACCCAAATATGGATCCCTAAAAAATATAGGACTCTGTCCTTGGCTTCTTCACCGCTCACGGACTCACTGTGTAAGACACACAAATGGCCATACAACTCCCCTCTTATGCCACTGACCGGCCATAAGTATTTTCCCCCTGGAAACATGGATCCTAGAACTCATGCCTGGAATTTGGGAAATCCACCTCTACTTCACTAAGTTACCCCTAAAACAGGCATCGTACCTATATCCACATTACTTTCTAGCGCTACAGCTACACCCTTGGAACACTGAAGATATCGCCAATTGGCAGCGTTTGTTCACTCTCTTCTTTCCTATCCGTAATACCTCAGATTTAACATCTATAGAAATCGGCCTTTTTGGAGGATCAACCAGTTGAGAGACCCATCTCCTATTTTTTACCATGTTTTACAGGCGTAAACTACCACAAGTAACCCTACTTTCCTAGCCAGTTGGGAGAAAGACCTTAATAACGAGATATCAGAAGTCCAGAGGTCCACTATTCTTCTAATGGCTCACACCTCCTCCACGGTTTCCAAAACAGAGGAATTGAATTATAAATTACTGACGAGATGACACTACACCCCAGAGATACTACACACAACGTTCTCTGAAACATCACCTCTATGTTGGTGAGGGTGTGGCAAACGAGCTACACAGGCACATATTTGGTGGTATTGCCCACTAATTAGCCCATACTGGTTGACTATCATGCAT
Organism: Aquarana catesbeiana; assembly: GCF_042186555.1. Lineage (NCBI taxonomy): Eukaryota > Metazoa > Chordata > Amphibia > Anura > Ranidae > Aquarana > Aquarana catesbeiana. The sequence continues at coordinate 148,527,449 of NC_133329.1, forward strand.
TGGGCGAAAGATTCAAGCTACTGAGATCCCAAATGACCCACGGGTTATATTACGCCATTGTACAGGCTCACCAGTAGGAGCATATAAAAAATATATAACACCTCACTTGCTTAACGCAGCAAAGGCACTTATTCCCCGCTATTGGAAGCAACCGACCATACCCTCCTTACGCCAATGGCTAACGGAAGTAGATCATATGTACTACATGGAAGATCTTACTTATTCCCTTAGGAATAAATCTGATTTGGTTCAGAAAATATGGTCCTGCTGGTTTGCCTTCAAATATACATCTGCATATACGGATATTATGTCTCAAAATAAGTAACTGATAGGATACATCTTGACTATATTATTTTAAAAGGGACTGGACAGAGGTGGGTAACTCCCCCCTCCCTCTCCCTTCCACACTTACCCTTGCTCCCCCCCCTCTTCTTTTCTTTTATTCTTTCTCTTCTTACTTATCATTTTGTGGATTTTGCAAGTGTTTCATGTTTAAGTGAGGATCCTTACAGAGTATAATATGGTAATTGTGCCACCTGCCAGCCAACAACTCCAGTAGTCTGACAACCGGATTAACCGGAGATGAAATTGCACACTGTAATCGACCATGTGTAAAGATGATGACACCATAGCTGGATACGACATGTATATTAGTTACCTCTCCTCAAATGTCAGCCATGTTGTATTATGTTATTTTAAGGCCCAATGGCAGATATGTATGATTCCTCTTGTATGCTCTGTATACTATATTCTTTTAATAAACACTAAACAAAAAAATATTCCTCTCACAGGTCATAGTTAATGGCAAAATTACGTTTTCTCAAGCCCTTAAAGATGGCTTTGATCTGCCCAGTCATATGTTTTTTAGCTACCGCCAACTCCGACACACCCTCAACTACCAATTCCGCGATTCTGTCCCTAGCCTTGATTCCTTATACTCAGTGGATCTGGTCAAGGGTCAGGATTCTAAGAAACAAATATTCTAATTTTATAACCACCTTTTATTACCTGTAGCTACTCCCCTCCCCCGGACTCTATGCCCTCATCAGTGTCTACTGGGCCTTCTTCCTATCTCTGAAGAGAAATATCGAAATATTTTCTTGTAGGAATCCCTGTTCCTGGCCAAAATGTAAATAGCCCAGTCCTGCAATAAGGTTTCGCCCCCACTATCCAACAATGGACCAGGGCAGTAAATGCAAATCTCCCTACAAAAAAAGTGTTATACTCAGATAGGGGTTGCCCGAACAAGTACAGTATATATGGGACAGGTGGCTGGAAGACCCCTCCCACCTGTAATGATGCAGAGTGATTCCCTTCCACAGAGCTGTGCTTGTCATGTCGAACATGCTTTACGTTCTTCTTGCTATTTCCAATGTCTGTATGCCTTCCCATATTGGAGCCCTCCTGCACTCATGCTACACCTATACGGGGATGGGTATTGCGCCCCCCCCCCCCCCCCTATTGGGGTGTATTAAGCCCTGTTGTCCATGATCTCCGGTAGATCATGGTATCTGGACCCCTTAAGTCTCACATTTTATGTATCCACATGGTCATGTCAATGTTATATCCTTTGGTATAGTGCCTATTACACTTTGTACCTGTCTGTACACTTTTTCAATATGCCCTAAAAAACTTTATTTTGATTTAAAAAAAAAAAGTGAAATGTTCATCTAGTTGTAATGGAACAAACCATAAAAATTGGATTGACATGCTTACCATTCCTAAAGAAAAAAAAACCTGCTCAGACTAGCTTCAGAGCTGCCTACAGGTCAAAGTAAAGCTGTACTTTGGCTATATAGGGCAAAATAGGCTTGCTTTAATGTCTGATACAAACACAAGTACCAACACTTTCAGATGTGAAGAAGGAAAGTGAATCACATGCTCCTCCAGCTCTAGAAGTACTGGATACTTTCCCTGTTCTGGGCACTTAAAGAAGGTCAGAGAGATGGGCAAGTGAGGAAAAGTTATGTGCTGCTGAGGAAATAGGCCATAAAGCAAACCTGTGCTTTCCTCTGCTTGGGGACAGGTTTACTTTTTTGATTACCAACGTTTTAAAGATAATAGTAAAATACAAAGTATGGGCAATAAAAGTCAAACAATCATGAGTGCCCAATAGATCAAAACACACCTAATACAGTGCCTTTTACAACAATACAGTATATAAAAAGGAGAAAAACTGAAAAATCGAAACCATAGTCTAACAGGACTTTGCTTCCACGAATGTATAAAGCACAATGAATCAATTAGCCTTATATTCTGACACAAAGTAGTGAAAAAATCAACACAAATAAAATCCAGAGGTTTTAAGCGAGAAACTTTATATTGTATTGTATTTGTAAATATTAAAAAAGTGTGAATTGGGAATGGCAAAACGTTGCTGAAGAAAATAAAACAAGCTGAAGAGAGGCTCTTGTAAAAATGAATCTAACGTCACTAGGCACTGCTCCACCCATCTAGCAGTACAGGCAGGTGGGAACAGTTGGATTACCCAAATAGGAAGCTAAAAGGGGGGACGAGGGCAGAAATCTAAAAATTTATGTTTGTAGAGAGAGACCACAAATGAAAAGCCCAATGACTGTATTCAAAGTGGCAAGAGCTCTAAGGTGAATGGCTCCTGATCACAGAAGACCAGGGAGGCAAAAGGGCTCAATGGAGTAATATTCAAACAGAAGCCAAGGTATTTGAGCGGGTGGGGCGTGCCATTGTGCCAACTGCACAAATCTGGCTGCTAGATAATATTTCCAGAATTGGTTTACTTTAAATTCTACAATTCCACACATGGCAAGCACTTAAAGGAGTCCGGGGCAGCACTGAAAGGAGGCGGTAATAGCAATGCTTTAGGTAGGATTACTTACTAAAGTAAAAAAAAAAAAAAAAAATCAAATATTCAGTTAACCCTATAAAAATCTTTCTCTCTAGCTTTCAGCTGGATAACATGGGAGGCACAAAAAATATATAAAGGCAAGCCAATAAATAGTCACAATCAAAATAGGATAAGAGGACAAGTACTGAATTGACAGAATATGTGTTAGATATGTGTCAGGACATTCTGAATCAGATATAACATTTTGGTCATACTTTAACAATCAACCACCAAAAAGCATGTTTATATGACGGGTGAATATCAGTTTGTGGAGAAAATAATATCTTCTATGACAGTCCTCACACATTCCATATGCCTTTATTACTGTAATCAGTCAATTCAAAACAGATCTTTTCAGTTATGGGTAGATACTGGACTAAATTAGGGGTCTCCAAACTTTCTAAAACAAAAGGGCCAGTTTACGGTCCTTCAGACTTTTTTGTGGGGGAGGGGGTGAGGAGGGCTGGACCGGACTGTGCCCAGTGGGAGTAGAAAACACACCATTGTTGGTATTAGGGGGGAGATCTAGTTGGTGTCAGTGGGAGGAATAGTGCCCCATTACTAGTGTCAATGGACAAACTTATGCCCTATTGTTGGTGTCAGTGGAAGGAATAGTGCCCCATTGTCCGTGTTCGTGGCAGGAATAATGCCACAAGGGCCGGATAATGTTAACCACTTGCCGACCGCCTTCTGCATATATACTGCAGCAAGGCGGCTTGGCTGCGCAAACCGACGTACCTGTACGTCGGTCCGTGCATGTGGTAGTGCGGGTGGGCGCCACCAGCGATCGCGGTACACAGAGGCAAAACAGGGATCTTCCCATGTAAACAAGGCAGATCTCCGTTCTAACAGGGAACAATACTGAGATTTGCTGTTCCTTGTGATCAGGAACAGCGATCTCTGTGTTGTCCCAATAAGCCCACCCCCCACACAGTTAGAACACACCCAGGGAACACAGTTAACCCCTTGATGGCCCCCTAGTGTTAACCCCTTTCCTGTCAGTGTCATTTATACATTTTTCAGTGCATTTTATTTGCACTGACCACTGTAATAATGTCACTGGTCCCCCAAAAAGTGTCACTTGGGGTCAGATTTGTCCACCGCAATGTCGCAGTGTCAATAAAAATTGCACATCGCCACCATTACCAGTAAAAAGATTAAAAATAAATGTCCATAAATCTATCCCCTTTTGTAGATGCTATAACTTTTGCGCAAACCAATCAATATACGTATTTGCAAATTTTTTATTTTTTTTTTTAACAAAAATATGTAGAATACATAGTGGCCTAAAATGATGAATAAATTTGTTTTTTTTATATATATTTTTTTGGACATGTACAAGTTAAAAAAAATTCCAAAATTGTCGCTCTTATTTTTTTTATAGCGCAAAAAATAAAAAACTGCAGAGGTGATCAAATACCACCAAAAAAAGCTCTATTTGTGGGAAAAAAGGACAGCACTTTTGTTTGGGTAAAGCGTCGCACAACCGCGCAAATGTCAGTTAAAGCGACGCAATGCAGTATCACAAAAAAATGGCCTGGTCATTAAGGGGGTAAAACCTTCCAGGGCTGAAGTGGTTAAAGCCCCCGGGGCTGCAGTTTGGAGACCACTGGACTAAATCATCCACTGGCTCATTGTTTCAGGATCTGTTGCCTTTTGACAGCCCCCTCCCTCTTTTCACTTCCAGTAATGTAAAAAAATGAAAAATTAAACATATGGAGAACATGACCAAAGCAGGTGGGCTGAATGGAGAACTCAATCCACTAAAATTACCCAAAACTGAAGGATTAATTTTGGCTGCTCTGATTCTTAAATGTCTGAATCACTTTTCTAAATTTACCTGAAGATGCATCGGTCTTTTTAGGCATCATACCTTCCTTTGACAAGTTGAAAACCTTCTCAAGCCTATAAGGGAAATTTTGAACAATAAATAAAGAACATGCAAGTAATATCCTAGCGGGTTTGTAATGACTAAACCTTAATGAAAATGTTACAACAGATAATGTACACTATGCTACAGAATATGTAAGTTCAGCATGGTCTGTTTATCACTAGCAATGGTGTTTCTTGCAGAATAACATCTTTTAAAAACACAAGACGGCAAATTAAAAAAAAAACAATAAAATGCTTTTCATTGACCAGGTACTTAGTGTGGCAAATCTGTTTAAGGTAAGATTTGAGTAAAATTCCTTTTTAATCTGATAAACACTGCACGCCAAGGAATTTAGTCAACAGATCCAAGTTCATTGCTCATTCATGATTTTAAGGAAAAAAACTGCTTGTTATAGTTAGAAAGAAAACAATATTATAAAAACAAAATACCTTATTAAATTTAAAGCCACCTTTGATATGAGATGGGTTTCTTATATGTTGTCTTTGAAATACTCAGAAGCAGAGTTCAAGTTTTACAAAAATATGTAGGGTCAGCAAGAACATGCAATCATGTATACTTCCACTCTGCCAAACACATTAAAGTTCAAATCCAGATTATATACAGTGGGCAAAGTATTGAACACGTCACCATTTTTCTAAGTAAATATATTTCTATTGGTGCCATTGACATGAAATGTTCACCACATGTCAGTAACAACCCATGCAATCCATACATACAAAGAAACCAAAACAAATAAGTTCAGAAATTAAGTTATGTGTAACAAAATGGAATGACACAGGGAAAAAGTATTGAACACATGAAGAAAGGGAGGGGCAAAAAGGCATGGAAAGCCAAGACACCAGCTGAAATCAGTAATTAGAAAGCAATCCTGCCCCTTGTCAGGGAAAATAAATATCAGCTGGTTTAATCTCAACTGATGGCATATAAAAAGGTATCACACATGAAACATCTCATGATGGGTAAAAGCAAAGAGCTCTCTCAAGACCTTATTGTTGCAAAACATACTGAGGACAGAAGGATTTCTAAACTTCTGATTGATAGTGAGCACTGCTGGGGCCATAATCGGGAAGTGAAAAGATTTCTGACAGAGGAGTGAAAAGAATTATTAGAATTATTGTTCAAGAGCCAAAAACCACTTGTGGAGAGCTTCAGAAAGACCTGGAATTAGCAGGTACAATTGTTTCAAAGAAAAGTAATGCACTCAACCTCCATGGCCCGTATGCACTCTCCCCACGCAAGACTCTATTGCTGAAGAAAAAGCATGTTGAAACTCATCTAGTTTGCTGCACATTTAGACAAGCTATGAAATACTGGGAGAATATAGTCTGGTCAGATGAGACCAAAATTGAACTCTTTGGATGCAATAATACACACCACGTTTGGAGGTCAAGTGGCACTGCACATCACCCCAAAAACACCCCCTTACCAACAGTGAAGTTTGGAAGTGGGATCATGGTGTGGGGCTGTTTTTCAGCATATGGTACTGGCAAACTTCATAACATTGAAGGAAGGATGAATGAAGAAATGTACAAAGACATTTTTGATAAAAATCTGCTGCCATCTACCAGGATGATGAAGATGAAACGAGGGTGGACATTTCGGCAAGACAATGATCCCAAACAGAAAGCCAAGGAATCTCTCCACTGGTTTCAAAGAAATAAAATAAAGCTGCTAGAATGGCATGGCCAATCAACTGACTTGAATCCAATAGAAAATCTATGGAAAGAACTAAAGATCAGAGTTCATAGAAGAGGCCCATGAAACCTTCAAGATTTGAATACTGTGTGGAAGAATGGGCCAAAATCACACCTGAGCAATGTATGCGACTAGTTTCTCCATACAGGAGGCGTCTTAAAGCTGTCATTACCAACAAAGGATTTTGTACCAAGTATTAAAGGGGTTGTAAACCCTTGTGTTTTTTCATCTTAATGCATCCTATGTAAGACACTGTCACTGACCAGCCCCACAATTTACTCACCTGAGCCCTGTAATTCGCAGGCCGGAGACGCGCTCACCCTCTCTGCCCGTTGTCTCGGCTCTTGATTGGACAGATCGACAGCAGCACAGCCATTGGCTCCCGCAGCTGTCAATCAATTCCAATGACGTGGGGGGGCAGGGCAGAGCCCAGCATTCTGTGTCTATGGACGCAAATGCTGGACTCGGGAGCGCGCCCGCATGGTAACCCCCAGGGAGTGCGCTTCTCCTAGGTGGTTTCCCGATGCGGGGAGGAGCTGCAAGTGCTGTTGGGGGACCCCAGGAGACGAGGATAGAGGCCACTCTGTGCAAAGCTAACCGCACAGTGGAGGCAAGTATATGTTATTTAAAAAAAAAAAAAACAAAACAAAACAAAACAAAACAAAAAAAACAAACAAAAAAAAAAAAAAAAACACACAAGGGTTTACAACCCCTTTAAATACATTTCAGTTAGCCTGTTTAACCTCGTCGACCACCTCATGCAGATGTACTGCGGCAGAATGGCACGTCCCCTTTAAAAGCTGCCAAAGGGCTCGCGCCCGCTGCAAGGCGGGGTACCCGATGCGCGTGGCCGGCGGGTGCGATCGCCCCCAGCCAAGCGCAATCACGTGCACGAGAGCTAGCACAGGGATTTGTGTGTGTAAACACACAAATCCCTGTTCTGTCAAGGGAGAGGAGACCTAACATTTCTTCCTACTAAGTAGGAACAACGATAGGTCTCCTCCTCCAGTCACTCCTATCCTCATACAGTTAGAACAAATACAGGGAACATACATTTAACCCATTGATCTCCCCCTAGTATTAACCCCTTCCCTACCAGTGACATTTGCACAGTAATCAGTGCATTTTTATAGCACTGATCGCTGTATAAATGTCAATGGTCCCAAAAATGTGTCAAAAGTGTCCGATCTGTAGTACCGCTAAAAATCACAAATTGCCGCCATTTACTAGTAAAAAAAATAAAAAATAAAAATGCCATAAATATCTTTCCCATAGTTTGCAGACGCTATAACTTTTGCGCAAACCAATCAATATACGCTTATTGTGATTTTTTTTTTTTTTACCAAAAACATCTAGAATATATATTTGCCTAAACTGAAGAAATTTGTTTTTTGGGGATAATTATTATAGCAAAAAGTAAAAAAAAAAATTTTGTGTCGCTATTTTTTTGTGATCAAATACCTCGAAAAGAAAGCTCTATTTGTAGGAAAAAAAGGAGGCAAATTTCGTTTGGGTACAGCATTGCACGACCGTGCAATTGTCAGTTAAAGCGACGCAGTGCGAAATTGTAAAAAGTGCTCTGGTCAGGAAGGGGGTAAAATCTTCCGGGGCTGAAGTGGTTAATACTTTTTCCCTGTGTCATTCCAATTTATTACACATAACTTAATTTCTAAACTTATTTGTTTTGGTTTCTTTGTATGTATTTATTGCATGGGTTGTTACCGACATGTGGTTTCATGTCAATAGCACCTTTGGAAATATATTTACCTAAAAAATTGTGACGTGTGTGTGTGTGTATATATATTTTAATGCCCCCCCTCCATCCAAAGCTAACCTCTCTGCAGCACTCTTGTCACCAAGAGGTCCCCAATTTTCCAGGTTGAATGACACCCAGAGCATTTGTAACCCAGAAAACTGAGGATGGACTGTAGGTTGCATTTAAAATTATATAGATATATATATATTTTTTATATACACACATACACACTAGGGCTGCAACTGATGATTATTTTCATAATCAATTAGTTGGCCGATTATTATCCCATTAGGCATTGCTCCTCACACATTCACAAGTTCTCAGGCACTTCTTGACATGTATGGATGCTGTACTGCGCTGTATGTGTGCTGCACTGTACTTCCTGATATGTAAACAAATAATGCATTCTGTATGCAGGCCAACTAATGGGCTGCCCGATTAAACGATTATGAAAATAGTTGACAACTATTTTCATAATCGATTCGTTGTCGATTAATCGATTCGTTGTTTCGGCCCTAATACACATGCACACAAATAGAGATACACACACTTTTAGGGGCAGCACTTGGGGTCAGAGTCAGAAGAGGTAAGAATGGAGTCAAGCTTTAAAATGATCATCCCGAAGCAGAGAGATATTCTGGCTCTCAGTTTTCTTCTATTGTGCCAATATCTCATGTAGGGAAAAATCTAAACCTGGCCACAGATGGATCAAAATTCATCTAGTGTAGCAGGGACCAGCCAAATTGTGAACCATCTGTGACTGTTACGGGTCACGAGAAGTCAATCTAATTATTAACTTTTCCCGAACAGGCTTGTTGGAAAATTTTTGTTTGATCAGTGCTGCAGCACTGATCAGAGTATTCTGCCAGCAGAGGAGTCCCTGTTTGCGTACAATAACACAGCGGGGAGGATTCATCCATCCACCTCACTTGCATGGATGGGGAAATCCATTCATTTTGAAAAAGATTGATCCATGGCCAGCTTTATTGACCTTATTAGTGAAGACTTAATTAAGAACACTCTGCTTATAAATGGCCCTGTCTGTTTGACCAGTAAGATCATGTTCCCAGAAAAGTATCATTATATTAGCACAGACAAGCTCCAACAACCAGTGAAATTAGATTGTCACAGCACCACTAAGCAGCAAGGAAAACATGAAGGACAAATGACGCTTGTAGTCTTTCACAGCATGGATTAAATATTTAAATTAGTTTAAAGTGAAAACCCTTGTGAAAATATCACAAATACATAAAACGGCTTTGGTCTAATAAAGAAACCTACTGTAAAAATGAAAGACCACCGCTTTTAAGACTATATTAAGCTCAATGACCTCAATATTGAGTTACTGACCCAGAACGATCAGGGAGAATATGCCTTCTGACTTCCCTGCATACTTGTTCCAGGTCAGTAACTCAGAAGATCAGCATGGCAGCCAAGCAAGCAGCATTGTCATATGCAGGTCAGCAACTGCAGCTTACAAATGTCTGTCAAGACATGTTTTCCTAAAAGATATATTCATATAGACATATCTGCCAGCAAAACATCATAACTTTATACCAGTGAAATATCATTTAGGCAGAATGCTTCTGTAGTACATACTTGGCTTGTATTCCCTTCCACAGCATTGTCTGCCTTTGAACCACATCTGGGTGCTTCTTCATAAAATCCTCATCGTAAGGCAACATGAACTCCCAGCCTTTGTTGATTCTTGGGTTGGCCATATGATCCAGGAATTCCTTCACATCTTCTTGGCAAAGCTGCGGAAAAAGATCTCATCAACTTTTTTTTTTTTTTTACACTCATGTACCGCTTCAGAGTCGAGTAAGTGACACTGTTTTGCTTTTCAGTGCTCTGGACGGCACATATAACCTAATTCAAAGAGCAAATAACTTATGAAAACTGCATTATTCTAGAACAGCAAAAATCTCTTCTCATAAAAGTAGAACTAAAAGGCAGACTTTTTTTTGGATAGAGTAAATCCCTTTATGTTTGTTTTTTCGCCATCTGTGTTCCAACTGTGTAGATTTCCCTGCAGTTCATGTTCCACAGTCAAAACAGAAAATAAGAGAAAATCCCTCAAAATGAGGGAATCCTTGGCTGTCACCAGGATCACTGGAGCTAGTGTCCCCATTGAAAGATTTCCCCTCTATACCCTTTGTTGTGTCAACCTAAAATTTGAGATTTTCTTTTACTTTCAGTGAAAATGGTAAACAGGCAAATAAAAAGAGCGAATCTCCCGAACAGGGGCACAGGCAATGATAAAAACCTGACAGGTTCTAATCCCTCTCTATCTAAAACCAAGTATAACTTGCCTTTAGTTATACTTTAAGCAGACTATTTTTATCTGAATTGTGACTGCTTACTAGAGTATAGTACCTTGGAGGTATCAATGTATCTTTTTCAAGTGAATGAAAGAATGAATGAAAGAATGAAGTGAATGAAAGAATGAATGAGGGCGCAAGTTGAGGGAGGGGGGTATTCTGCAGTGTTAACATACTTCCATCCTGCCCCAGGGGAATGACAGACGCAGATGAATACAGTACAGTGACTGAATGAATCTTGTAACCCTGGGACAATTGGGGTTTTAAGAGGAGTACACACAAGAAGTTTTTTTTTTTATTCTTTTCATTTAACCCAGCGGACTGAGGAGAAAATTTCCGTACTAACACAAGCAATGTTAGTGCAGTGGTCTTCCCAACTGCGCCTTTGTATTCTGACAGGGGGACTGAACACCTCCCCGAACACAATGGCTGCCAGCGCTGTTCGGTTGTCGGTCAGATGCTGGTTTTCCAGCATGTCGATTCGACAGAAGTCGGTCGTAAGACCAGCTTCTGTAGAAAAGACAACTGTACACATGGGCGGAAAGTCGCCCAGTTCCTGCCGAACTGACTGCTTTCGGCCCGTGTGTACCCAGCTTTACTGGCAACAGCAGGTGAATATAAAAAGGGAAAAGATACCGATTAAAAGAAAATGAATGCAGCCACCAAATTCAATAACCGATTTTCTGCAATATGTTGCACTTTTTTTTGTTTTCACACATTAAAAATCAGTAGCAGGTTTTATATTGTCACAGTGATATTTTAGAGCATCAGTGGCAGAAGTTTATGCAAGCAAATACAATCTCAAGAAGGATGGCTGTGCTATCAATCTATACAATCAAGAGCCAAGAACCCCAGGCAGAGAGGAAGAGCATTTCTCCGCCGTGGGAATTACAGGGCTCAGGTGAGTAAAACGGGGGGGCTAGGGGCCTGGTCACGGTCAGTAGTTTTTTTCACATAGAATGCATAAAGGTGAAAAAACAAAAGGGTTTACAACCCCTTTAACACATTACATGTCTCTTAAAGGCTCGACGGGCCCTAGGGACAAGTCATCGTTTGCACATTATTTCATCTGCCTAGTACTTTGGATCTCCCAATCATCATTTTGACTTTTTTTTTTAATTATTATATTTACCACTTTCACACCGGGCCAATTCTGGCATTCCTCTCCTACATGTAAAAATCTTTTTTTTTTTTGCTAGAAAAATACTCAGAACCCCCAAATATTATAATAGGATTTTTTTCGTCATACCTGTAAAATCCTTTTGAGTACATCATGGGACACAGAGTTAGGCTAATATTCATTACCTGCTGGGTTATACTTCATCTCCAGGTGAATGGACACTGGTAGACCAAAGGTCTCTAGACAGGAAGTGATCCCCTATATAACCCCTCCCATACAGGAAGTACTTCAGTTTTGTAGTAAGCACTGAATTCTCAAAAAGAGGGGAGGGACCTCTGTGTCCCATGATGTACTCAAAGAAAAGGATTTTATAGGCAAGTATGATGAAAAAATCCTATTTTCTTTTCCATACATCATGGGACACAGAGTCAGGCTAATATTCATTACCTGCTGGGACATCCCAGAGCAATAGCCTTGAGGGGAGGGAGATACTCCGCCAAACAATAGCCCATTAGACCTTATACGGCAGCCAGCAGCACACTACGGCCAAAAGCCAAATCCTCGGCTGCTCGAACATCAAATGTCCACAAAGTGCAGCAGCCTTCCCCCCACCTGACGGAGTGGGGGCGTCCCCTCAAAAGGAGGGCTTGGTGCTCGGTTTAGAAGAATTTTGGCCCCAGGGTTTTTTATGGCCCTGGCCTTGCGGCTTGCCCCTGGCCCCAGCGCCCTGTTGGCGGTGGAACTGCCTTGGCGCTGAGACATTTGAGGAAGCAGTCCCTGAGGTTTTAAATGATGGAACACCTGGTGCTTTTCTTCACAGGAAGTAGAGAACTCTACCCTCCGGAAATCTTTCGGATATATTTGTCCATGTGATCACCAAATAAACGTTCCCCATGAAAGGGGAAACCTGCCAATAACTTTTTACGGAAGCTCAGCTGACCAGTTCTTAAGCCACAAAAGTCTGCGCATATGTACAGACAAGAGAGCCAAACAAGAAACCTGCTGTATTGAATCCTTTAAAGGCGTCAACAGCAAAAACACCGCTCGAGGAATATCTGCCTTATTTCCAGGCAGATCACCCTCCTCGTTAGGCCTGTCAAGCCATCTGATCTGATCCTTTACGGACTGGCAGATATCAATTTTTGCAACAGCTGGCTGAATAGCTGAACTGGCCAAAGAAAAGGAAGCCTTTAATGACTCCAATTTCTTGTCAACAGGGTCTTTCAAGCCCTGTGCGTTATCTACCGGACAAATCAAGTTCTTGTTTAAGGAAGAGACTGCTGCATCTACGTCTGGCATGCTCCTCTTCTTAAAGAGGAGGTTCACATAAAAATGGAACCTCTGCTTTTTGGAACCCTCCCCCCCTCCAATGTCACATATGGCACCTTTCAGGGGGGAGGGGGGTGCAGATAACTGTATAATACAGGTATTTGCACCCACTTCTGGGAATAGACACGCGGGAGTCACACCCCTTCCCCCCTCGTTGTCTCCTGGGAAACACACAGGTCCCAGGAGATAGCGGGGACCAGTTAGGACGCGCAGCGCAACTCGCGCATGTGCAGTAGGGAACCGGAAAGTGAAGCCGCAACGCTTCACTTCCCGATTCCCTCACCAAGGATGGCGGCGGCAGCTGCCGAGACCTGAGCGATTGATCGGCTTCGGCTGCCGACATCGCTGAACCCTGGGACAGGCAAGTGTCCATTTATTAAAAGTCAGCAGCTGCAGTATTTGTAGCTGCTGGCTTTTAAAAAAAACTTTTCATGAAATGATGGGATTATAAAAGGGAAAACCTCTTAGGAGGAACAAAAATCCTGTCAGGGTGTTCTCAATCAGCATACACTGCCCGTTCCAGCAGAGGGTGTAAGGGGAAAGCCTGTGTGGCCTGAAGAGGTCTCAGGGATACCAAAGAGGACCAGAGAGGCTCAGTAACCTCTGCAAGAGGCAACTTAACCACCTCAATACAGGGCACTTACACCCTCTTCCTGTCCAGACCAATTTTCAGCTTTCAGCGATCTCACACTTTGAATGACAATTACTCAGTCATGCAACACTGTACCCATATGAAATTTGTGTCTTTTTTTTTTTTTTTTTTTTTTTACACAAATAGAGCTTTCTTTTTGTTGTATTTAATCACTAGTGGTTTTTTTTTTTTTTTTTTTTGTATTTATAGCACAAAAAATAAGTAAAAAACGTAAATTTTGTGAAAAAAATGCCTTTGTCTTTGTTTCGGTCATAAAATGTTGCAAATTAGTAGTTTTTCTTCATAAATTTTGGCCAAAATTTATACTGCTACATAGCTTTGGTAAAAATAACCCAAAATTAGTGTATATTATTTGGTCTTTGTGAAAGATAGAGTGTCTACAAACTATGGTGCCAATCACTGAAAATTGATCACATCTGATCAGGCCTTCAGTACATCAGGTGTATCTCATCTCTTGAGACACTCAACAAGTCAGGAAAGTACAATTCCCCCCCAAATGACCCCTTTTTAGAACGTAGACATTCCAAGGTATTAAGTAGCATGGTGAGTTTTTTGAGTTGTAATTTTTCCCACAATTCTTTGCAAAATGAAGATTTTTTTTTTTTTTTTTTTTTACAAAATGGTCATATTATCAGGTTAGTTTTCACAGAGCATATGCATACAACAAATTACACCCCAGAATACATTCTGCTACTCTTCCCAAGTATGGCGATACCACATGTGTGAGACTTTTACACAGCCTGGCTACATACAGAGGCCCGATATCCAAGTAGCACCATCAGGCGTTCTAGGAGAATAAATTACACATATAATTTCCTAACAACCTATCATTTTTGAAGGCTCTTCATATTTCTAACACATAGCTTGAATTACATGCTCCAAAATTACACTCCAAAATAAATTCTATTGAGGAAAGGGTAAAAAAAAATATTACCTGTGGTTTTAGAGGAGGAGAGAATTGATCCAGATAGGTGTGTCCACAGAGGAGAGAATTGGTCCAGACAGCAGGTAGGGATGTGCTTAGCGACAATAGTGATTATCCAGGCAGCAGGCAGGAATATTGTCTATAGTCAGCACAAGGATACTGTCAGCACAGCCAAAGCATTTGTCCAAAAGAATTGTCCAGGCAGAGAGCCACCACAGCAATATTATTGGTCCTGGTACACTGTTACCTGCAGACACTCGTTATTGTACCGCTCTCCAGCCCTTCATAAACATACTGCCTCTTGCTACAGCTAATTATTTCCATAGTCCTGGTAGCAGGCAGAGGTGTGGTCAGTTCATGCGGCAGGCAGAGGCATGATGGCAGTAAATTGTCATATTATCAGGTTAGTTCCTAACAGAGCATATGCATACAACAAATTACACCCCAGAATACATTCTGCTACTCTTCCCGAGTATGGCGATACCACATGTGAGAGACTTTTACACAGCCTGGCCATATACAAAGGTCCAACATTGAAGTAGCACCTTCAGGCGTTCTACGAGCATAAATGACATCTCATTTCTCAACCACCTATTACATTTTTGAAGGCCCTGGAGCACCAGGACAATGGAATTGCTCAAAAAATGACCCCATTTTGGAACGCAAACACTCCAACGTATAATCTATGAGGCATGATGAGTCTTTTGAATGGTTCATTTTTTTCCAGAAGTTTTTGGAAAATGTGGGGAAAAAAAATGAAAAAACGCATTTTTTTTTTTTTTTTACAAAAAGTTGTCAATTTATAAGAAATTTCTAACACTTAGCATGTATATAGCAAAAATTACACCCCAAAATACATTCTGCTACTCTTCCCAAATATGGCGATACCACATGTGAGACTTTTACACAGCATGGCCACATACAGAGGCCCAACATTGTTCACCCTCCTCGGTGGCGAGCGGTGTCTCCGTGACACGTCGCCACCGAAGGTACAGGGCTGCGCGCACACGATCACGCGCATGCCCTGTTTAAATGGACGGACGTCAAATGACGCACGCCCAGAACAAGAGCTACACCGCCTGGCAGTCATATGACGGCTGGCGGGCGGTTAAAGGCAGAACAAACCATTTCGGTAAGAGTAAGGATCAAAAGCCTCTGTGATTGAGAGGCAGACACTAACTAGATATCTTCTTGTCCAGATTGCTCGGAAGCAGACTCATCCGCCAGGCCATCCACAGAATCCTGAGCTTTAAGATCTTCCCCATCCTCAACCCATTCCTGCTCCAGACTAGGAGGCTCTGTGGAGGGGGATCTGTCACACCTCTTGCTACCCTGCGGGATGGATGCAATCATGCGTGCAATTCTGTGCTATAACCCAGCTAGGGAGAGCGCAGTTCATCCTTAGTGATAAAGGGTAAAGCAGCAGCGTTGACTGTAGGCACAATCCTAGATAGGCGCAGCAGCTTAAATTGCCCAAAAGCCTCTGGTCCTTCAGGAGAATACAACACTAGGATTAGGACTAGCACATTCTGTGCGATGCGAAGACATGTGCGCGTTCCCAGTGAACGGGCGTGGCTGTATTCGCGTATGACGCAAATCTTCGTGTGCCCAAATAAAGGCCACGGCGCATTTACGGAGAAGCCACGTGCACCATGGCGCTCTTGCAAACGCACAAGCGCCATGGTGAACCAAGGCGAAATGGCGCACCGTCGTGCGCTATCACACAGGTAAAAAACAGCCAGACACAAGTAAAATAGGGACACTTTGCAAACACCCACATCTAGCCCAAAACTCCCCCGTATGGTCACCGCACACAGATGTCCAGCCTCTAGCTAGCTTGACTGATTGTTACAATCACTGGGACACCCCACAATAATTAAATAAAGAGGTTTCACTTACCCGTCCAGGCGCAGGGCAGCTTAGAAACTAAGAGCCCAATCTTCACCCTTCACGGCGGGTTCCTGTCACTTGAGGACCTTCATGTTTAGGGTCCACTCCCTTGGACCTGTACAGCACCCTGAAGGAATGCCTTAGCGGTGTAGTGTCCAGGAATCCACTTCACAGAGTCCAGTGCCCGGAGGCTGAATTACAGGCAAAACCTTGCAGAATCTTGAGTCTTCTTTGCGAGGCTTGGGTACCATTTATCTAAGCATGTAAAGCCTGTGTCAAATGGATCCGATCGGTCAATCCCTTGATTCATTTAAAGAACCATTTGTGGGACTAGAGAGCTCAAACAACCATGCCATCCACCTTGCAGACACTGGTAAAAAAAACTGAAGTACTTCCTGTATGGGAGGGGTTATATAGGGGATCACTTCCTGTCTAAAGACCTTTGGTCTACCAGGGTCCACTCACCTGGAGATGAACTAAACCCAGCAGGTAATGAATATTAGCCCAACTCTGTGTCCCATGAAGTATGAAAAAGAAATATTTTTTTTTTGCGGAGACCCTAGGGAATAAAAGGGCGGTCATTGCAATTTTTTAAAAAACTATATATGTGTGACAGCGCTGTAAAATTTAAATAAACAATTATGGTGATAAACACTGATATTGCAATAATATGAAAACAGTCCAAAAACATAAAATGAATGAATCCACTTTGTGCAAAAAGAACAAAACAAAAACAAGCTTGTGTGATGTCTTCAGACAACCTCCACGAACGGAGTGCTCCCACCACCTCATGCAATGCCCGCTCACCTCCTTTAAACGACTCTGCAAGGGGTCGAACTCGCCTTGCACCCTGTGCAAACATTCCCTCCTCCCAGGGATCGTCAGAGAATCTTGTTGGCTCAAAGGATGAAAGTACTCAAAAGCAGGTAGGTACTCCTTCCACTGTGCTGCTTCAAACTTGGGAGGTGGTGAAACTAGTAGAGGTGGAGCCTGGCGGTGGACTACTACTACTGAGTGAGACTGTTGTGTCATTTTTAATACTTTTAAAATTTCATTAAATGTGAGTTCAATGCTAGCTGGGGTGGAGTGGTTTCATTTTTAACCCCTCGGATACTGCACTATAGGAGGCACTTTCTCTAGTTTTTCATGAGTTGCTGAACTTACTGGTAGTCATTGTGGATTTAAAGTTTGAAGCAGCACAGTGAAAGGAGTACCTACCTGCTTTTGATTACTTTCATCCTTTGAGCCACCAAGATTATCTGAGGATCCCTGGGAGGGAATGTTTGCACAGGGTGCAAGGCGTGTTTGACCCATTGCAGGGTCGTTTAAAGGATGTGAGTGAGCATTGCATGAGGTGGTGGGAGCACTCAGTTCATGGAGGTGGTCTGAAGACATCACACAAGCTTGTTTTTGGTTTGTTCTTTTTGCACAACGTGGATTCATTCATTTTATGTTTTTGGACTGTTTTCATATTACTGCAATATCGGTGTTTATCACTATAATTGTTAATTTCACTTTTACAGTGCTGTCACACCTATACTGTTTTTTACCGATTTTTGTGGGAGCACATTAGTGACAGCTGCAGTAAAAAGTTATCACTCTTATATGTTTTTCTAAGTTTCACATTTCATACCATATTAGCGCGCAACTACCTCAATTTTCATTGCAATTCTTTGTCACACAGTATTTGCGCAGCAATTTTTCAAACGCAATGTTTTTTTGATAAAAAAAAAAAAAAAAAAAAAAAACACAATATTTACCCAGATTTTTTCTATAATGTGAAAAATTTGGTTACGCCGAGTAAATAGATACCACCGAACATGTCACGCTTTAAAATTGCGCACACTTGTGGAATGGCGCCAAACTTCGGTACTTCGAAATCTCCATAGGCTACGCTTTAAAAAGGTTTACAGGTTACCAGTTTAGGAGTTACAGAGGAGGTCTGGTGCTATAATTATTGCTTTCACTCTAACATTCATGGCGATGCCTCACATGTGTGGTTTGAACACCTTTTACATATGCGGGCGCGACCTACGTATGCGTTCGCTTCTGCGTGCACGAGAAAAAAGTGTTGACATCTTCCAGCGCCGGAAGGGTCATAGAGATGGCCAGGGACTAGCTGATCCACAGCCAGTTCTATGGTAAGCCGGTGCCGGCAGATTTATTCTCTGGCTCCCTGATTGCACAGGCGCGGCAGGAGAAGCACCCCTCCCCCTGCCTGTAAATGCAATCAAGCCACTAAACAGCTGCTATGATGGCCTTTACTTTGCAGGGAATCACCTGCTGAAAAAAAAGATGTCTGAATGATGCCTGCAGCTTCAGATATCTCCACTCAAAGTCCTGGCCTGGGGGGGGGGGGGGGGGGGCTTGGAGAAGAAAACCTTTTGTGATGTGTTTTCATCACACTTGCCAAGTCTGAGATGCCAAGATTTGTGACAGGATTAATTGTTGCTTTAGTAAGCAATGCACAGTGTAGTAAATACAGGAAGTTACAGAGCTGCGTTAATAATCTTACTACTCAGCTGATTCACCTGCTCCTAGTCAGTTTGCATTCCAGAAATAATCTCTATTGAAGGAGTGTATACTGCTGCCATGAGTCAATATCCATTGATTATTTTGTATGCTTTGTTTATATAGAGCAGACATTATTCCACAGCGCTTTACATCAACGTTCACATTAGTTGTGGCCTCTAAAGTAGATGAAAAGGCACATCTAACAGAGTGTGTGTGTGTGTGTGTGTGTGTGTGTGTGTGTGTGTGTGTGTGTGTGTGTGTGTGTGTGTGTGTGTGTGTGTGTGTTGGTATCGTTCCACCCACAGATACTATCCTTACAGCTAGGTGGGAGAAGCCCTAGAGAAATAATAGGCAACCCCAGTCCAGTGTTGCATATAGCATTTGGGACTCCCCCAAATCAAAAGTCAAAGTGGACCTATAAACCACCACAGTGTGTACAAATCCTCCTAAACTAATGTCCCTCTCACAGTCACACAAAAATCCCCACACAGTACTGAATGAGAACCAAGCTTGCTTTATCTCTTAAAAAAAATGAATATACAATTTAGCAGTTAATGTTATTTATTTTATTTTTTTAACTAAAAGAAAGAAAAGCATTTTATCGTTTAGAAGACATTAGCACTGACTGCTTACTGTATTAAAGTTATTTCTGACTGCTTATACAGGGATAGGAACATTGTGAATTCTTACCTTTGTCACAGCAGCCACCTCTTTCCTTACCACCCACCGGTCCTGAGTGAACTTCCACATCTACAAAACGATATAAATATGAAAACTGTTTTGGTTATACTTCCCGGATGTGTTACACACATTGTTGAGGATGTTTCTGACCAACTAAAAAACAGCTTCTTCCCAATGTCAAAAGCAACACTTTGCACGCATTTTTACAAAAATGTTGGAAAATTTTTGTGGCGGACAGCTGATTGTGACGACTTCTTCAAAGTGGCTCCATTCGGTTTATAAGGAGCTTCCAGTTTTCCACTAGGCACAGCATTCCACAATGGAACATAGGTGCCTTTAGAGGCCCTCAGAACACTAAAAGTCCATCATTACATTAGACTGCTTATGGTTTCTGGAGCACTGCAGAGACACTTCAACATTTATAACAGCAATCTAACACTGGATTATGTCTGCTAGCAACACACAAGGTTACATTTCTGAGTTACTAAATTCAGGTACAAGGCATTACCTTTTAACACAGCAGTAACGTTCCATAAAATGCAACAGTGCTCAAGAGGTTGGCTATGTTAATGACTAGGGCTGCAACTAACTATTATTTTCATAATCGATTAGTTGGCCGATTATTGTTTCGAATAATACCACAAAAAAAAAGGGTGGTGTATAATTTAGTTAATATGTAAAGTTTTAAAAAAAGGCAATTTATTCTTAAATATCTCTATGCCGTGGTAAATATAAATAACCAATTATATGTTTAGGGAGCAAAATATATAATCCACTCTGAGAATAACAGACAGAGGAGATAAACTGTATATACTATTAAAGGGTGAATCTGGTAAATATCATCAGACTCAGAGATCAAATTTTATTTAAAAAAAAAAAAAAATTAATTTTAAGAACGTTCGTTTGATTTTCTAATCCTTAGTGGGGTAAAATCGATGTTCATTTTCAACCACAGTGATGGGAAAATTTGGAAATAGAAAACTTCTTGGTGAAAGGAATTTTCAGACAGTGTATGTGGCTTTCGTTCAGAAATTACATTCATTTTAAAAACCAGAATGTTAAAAACAAGTGAAAATTTCAAAACAACATTCTTTCATTCAGCGAATGTACAAAGATTTTTCATCTGAATATTCTCGTCTGAAAATTGATCCGTGTGGCCAGCATTAGGCTCGGTACACACCTATGCAGTTTGTTTTTGATCTGTTTCTGCAGTGCTTTTTGCTGTGCGTTTTGATTTTTGCTCACGTGATTTTGCTGCGACTTGCGTTTTTGCCTTTTTCTTTGGACAATTTGTTGTTGAGCAGATTAAAAAAAAACACAAATTGCTGCAAAAACGCATTACATGCTCTTCTGCAGCTTCTCCATTGAAGTGTATTGAACCAAAAAAGCACTGTTTTGCGTTAAAAAAAGTCCCTGGCCCTTTCCAAATACGCAGTGGCTGAAAAAAAGCATAGATGTGAACGTGTCCCATAGGAAACCATGTAAATGAACTGTAGAGCGTTTCTGCAAAAAGCACCAAAAAACACATAGATGTGAACCAGGTCTAAGACGTTTAGAAACATAATGAGGTTAAAAAAACTAAAATTAGCCCTTTATAGTACAAAAAAAAAAAAAAAAAAAAGCAGATAATCACTACTGTAAGGGGTTCATTTTTTTATTGTAGAACTGTGAAAGTAATATTTACAGTAGAGATCTGCTCTTTTTGTACTATAAAGGGCTCATTTTAGTTTTCTTTTTAACCCCATTATTTTACTGGCCGATTAATCGATTATTAAAATAGTAATCGATTAATCGATTAGTTGTTTCAGCCCTACTAATGACATACCGAAACCTACATTTGACCTATGATCGATAACTACAGTATCTCACAAAAGTGAGTACACCCCTCACATTTTTGTAAATATTTTATTTTTATGTGATAACACTGAAGAAATGACACTTTGCTACAAGAAAAAAAGTAGTGAGTGTACAGCTTGTATAACAATGGAAATTTGCTGGTAAAGGAAAGATCCTGGACAGCCGCACTCAAAAGAAATCTTCAATCTTTATTTAAATATGATCATAAAAATACATGCCACAGCATCACAAAGCAGGAAATCTGATGCGTTTCACACTGTTGCCAATGCTTAATCATAGCATGGAAATTTGCTGTCCCCTCAAAATAACACACAGCCATTGATGTCTAAACCGCTGGCAACAAAAGTACACCCCTACGTGAAAATGTCCAAATTGGGCCCGAAGTGTTAATATTTTGTGTGGCCACCATTATTTTCCAGCATCTTAACTCTCTGGGGCATGGAGTTCACCAGAGCTTCACAGGTTTCTATTGGAGTCCTCTTCCACTCCATCACGGAGCTGGTGGCTGTTAGAGACCTTGCGCTCCACCACCTTTTCGTTTGAGGATGCCCCACAGATGCTCAATTGGTTTAGGTCTGGAGACATGCTTGGCCAGTTCATCACCTTTACCCTCAGCTTCTTTAGCAAGGCAGTGGTCATCTTGAAGGTTTGTTTGGGGTCGATATATTGGAATATTGCTCTGTGACCCAGTCTCCGAAAGTAGGGGATCATGCTCTGCTTCAGTACGTCACAGTATATATTGGCATTCAGCCCCAGACCATGACACTCCCACCACCATGCCTCACTGTAGGCAAGACACACTTGTCTTTGTATTCCTCACCTGGTTGCCGCCACACATGCTTGACACCATCTAAACCAAATAAGTTTATCTTGGTCTTATCAGACCACAGGACATGGTTCCAGTAATTCATGTTCTTAGTCTGCTTGTCTTCAGCAAACTGTTTGCAGGCTTTTTTGTGCATCATCTTTAGAAGAGGCTTCCTTCTGGGATGACAGCCATGCAGACCAATTTGATGCAGTGTGCAGAGTATGGTCTGAGCACTGACAGGCTGACCCCCCACCCATTCAATCTCTGCAGCAATGCTGGCAGCACTCATACATTTATTTCCCAAAGACAACCTCTGGATATGATGCTGAGCACATGCACCCAACTTCTTTGGTTGACCATGGTGAGGCCTGTTCTGAGTGGAACCTGTCCCGTTAAACCGCTGTATGGTCTTGGCCACCGTGCTGCAGCTCAGTTTCAGGGTCTTGGAAATCTTCTTATAGCCTAGGCAATCTTTATGTAGAGCAACAATTCTTTTTTTCAGATCCTCAGAGTTTTTTGCCATGAGGTGCCATGTTGAACTTCCAGTGACCAGTATAAGAGAGTGGGAGCAATAACACCAAATTTAACACACCTGCTCCCCATTCACACCTGAGACCTAACGAGTCACATGACACAGGGGATGGAAAATGGCTAATTGGGCCCAATTTGGACATTTTCACTTAGGGGTGTACTCACTTTTGTTGCCAGCGGTTTAGACATTAATGGCTGTGTGCTGAGTTATTTTGAGGGGACAGCAAATTTACACTGTTATACAAGCTGTACACTTACGACTTTACATTGTAGCAAAGTGTAAATTCTTCAGTGTTATCACATGAAAAAGATATAATAAAATATTTACAAAAATGTGAGGGGTGTACTCACTTTTGTGAGCTACTGTATGTGTTTTTAGCCTTTAGTATACCTCCTTTAACATTTGGATAGACTGTGCTGAGGTTTCAGTGGCTAGGAGGAGAAAAACAAGCTTGTCTAAGCCCATACCACACATCAACAGCACAAAAAAATGGCTGCGCTTGACAGAGCAACAAGGAAAGCAGCAGTGAAACTATCATCAGTTCCAAACGTGAAGATATAAACAAAAATCTGGATACACAAGCTTTTGTCCAGTGCACATTGGCATTTATACAGCCTTGCACGGCTTATAATGAACACTTACAACATAATCTCTTCCCCGACATAGAACTTCTGCTGGAACCCCACTGTGCGGGCTTGATGATTCCTTTGGATACAAAACATCACTGGACAGGAAAGGAAAGCAAAGAAAACATTAAATCTGTAAACACATTGGGGTACAGCGGATACAACTGTTCCACACCCTAAAATTATACATGTCTTTTGTTTAATAGGTCCAGAGAACACATGTAGGAAGACAGAAAAAAAAACACAGCAAAGCAGCAAATCAACTTTTATTAGTTTGAGTGAACATTTCCATTCCCCATCATAATTTGCTCCATACACACCAGTCCTGCCCCAAACTGTGCAGCTTCAGCAGACTAAACAGGGCTGTTACTGATGTGTACATGTAGATTTTTTTGTCAATAGTTAGGCCCTCATCTCTGTCCACTGATGAACGCCAACACTCATGACCGTCACAGTAAGGACAGAGGTGTCTTTTACATACACACTGTGATTGACACTATGGCTTCACCTTCTCTAAGAAGTGTAAGATGCAAGACTGCAGAACGTGAACAAACAGTAATTGGGTCTTAGAGGGCAAATCAAAGCAGTATCTGCATATCGATTAGGTACTGGTGGGGTTTAAATCGCTGAACAGTTCACATTTGGCAGTTGTATGTATCTATAAACATAACAAAATAAAAGGATTGCTTTAAGTGTACAGGCAACTGGAAAACTGTCTCTGATTTCTTGCGGTTATAGTCCGCTTGTTATTTTAGCTCTAGGACAAATCAAATTTGCAGCAAGATGCTGACAGAGAATGCTATTAACTAACTAAGGGGCCCATTTATCCAAGTGTGAACTGTGATGTCCTATAATGTTTTTGATGTACTCCGTTTGCCTCATGATTCACCTCCTTTTAGAAAAAAAAAAAAAGCAGTCCAACACGTTTGCATGTGGCTAGTTCACAGTCTCAGACAGAGTCCACCAATTTTAAAACTGTTCAAAGACTAACATACAATGTTCAGTTCACCATTTTTAATAAACAAGTCCCTAAGAAGATATCCAGAACATTTTCAGTCACAGTCAAAGTCCATTAACCAACACGCCATATAGCAGAATGGCGGCCGGAAAGTGGTTAAGTTATCATATGACGACCAGCAGGATAAGCTAGGGCGCGCAGTGCGGCGATCGTTGGTGTGGTGTGTCAATCTGACCTCTTATAGGCGGCACTGATGGAATCGCTTATAGGCAGCACTGATGGGTGGCATTGATAGGCGGCACTGATGGCGCTTACAGGCCCATTAGAGGTGCCTGTCAATGGCTCCTCATCAGAGACGCCCATCAGTGCCACCTATGAGTGCCCATCAGTGGCACCTATGAGGGCTGCGTATTAGTGCCTCATCATCACTGCCACCTCATCAGTGTCCGTCAGTCAAGGAGAAAACTCACTTATTTACAAAATGTCATAGCAGAAACAAAGAAAAGCTTTTTTTTATTTGTTTAGCAAAAAATAAAAACCACAGTGATGATCAAATATCAACAAAAGAAAGCTCTATTAGTGGGAACAAAATTATAAAAATATTGTTTGGGTACAGCGTTGCACGACAGCACAATTGTCATTTAAAATGCGACAGCGCTAAAAGCTGAAAATTGGCCTGGGCAGGAAGGGGGGAAAGTGCCCAGTATTGAAGTAATTTAACAGAAAAAAATCAATTTACCTTTTAACAACCCAGTTCCCTTGGACCAACAACGCCACCTGCTGTATACACCGAAGAACTGTAATGGATTCTGTTCCTGCTGCCATTAAGCCCATGAGATTTGCAAAAGGTATCACCTTAACTGTATTGATAACAAGAATAGTGGAACATGTTATTGTGGCTCAAATACATCCACATCTGTTACCTGTATGTAGAAGACAGAGCATTTTGGCTTTACTAAATATTTTGTGCATAGTCAAAGAGCTAAGTGCAGTAACCAATTTCAACCAGTCACGCATCACTTTGCTCATACCAAACTATTACAAAATGCATTCTGATTGGTTGCTGTAATTACTTAGCTATTTGCACAATTTTATTGAAAAATCAATAGGTAGAACTTACAAAACTGAAATAGCTGTGTACAGTAACCAATCAGCTTCTAACTTCAGCTTGTTCAGTTAAGCTGTTAAAATTAAAACTAGAAGCTGATTGGTTGTGTCACATGCAGCTGCTCCAGTCCTTCCTTGTAAGTTCTCTTAAGTGTGTGTGCTAAACCACTGAGAGACAATATTCCTACTACAAGTGAACTGTGATGATATAACTTCAAAAAGAAAAATAGTGGCAGCATTATATTTGTGTTGTTGCTTATTAAGGCACATTTATACAGTATTAACAATGGAAATATGAAACTTAATACAATATCCATACACACAAAAGTAAAATACGATAAAAAAATTCTCTGTACAATACTCTCTTCTGCTATTTTACATTTAGAACGCTCTCTAAAAAGTAAAATCCCCGCCCTGAATTTACCATTTTTCATCAGAATCTTGATCTGGTCAGCCAGTGGCAGAGTCCTCAGCTGAGCCATAGATAAGACATTGCTAGGTGCAACAGGCTTCTCTCTGTAGGGGAAATGACACGATCACTTTCAGCAAGAATGTTATTTACATTTCATTAGTGTAAAACTAATGCCATTACCATTACGATATGCAGGATGATACTGTTATGATATGTTAACAAATGATATGCAGATAAAAATTATATACTGAAATGTGATTCAAAGTAAAACACTTTTTAAAAAAAAAAAAAAAAAAAAAAAAAAAAAAAAAAAGATTTCCTAGTAGAGGCACATAAAGCAATGCACTTTTTCAGTGTTTTCTATTGACTGAAATGATTGCAAAAAAAACAAAAAAAAAAAACTCTTACGTTTCTTCTTCGACACTGGGAGGCATCAACATTTGAAGGTATTCACTAAAGCAAAGGAAACATTAAGCCATGGTTAGGTTCCCTTGCAGATACTTCATAACCATTTGTCAGAGAGAAGTTTATAAAGGTGTCATACCTAAACCCCTTCATACTGCAATCATTGTTATGGAGGAATCTGAACACCAAATCTAATTTTTTTTTTACACTCTGCAGACTTACCATTGAAATATATATTGAACTCATTATATGAGATGCATTATAGAAATATATGGATGACTATGGGACCCAAGATGGATAAATGTTATGCACAAATTATCTTTTAGGCAGCTGTAAATACAGCAAATGTAGGGCCTGTGTCAATAGGCTTTTGTTCACTTCAAGCAGGATTTGCATTGCAACCCAAACCCATTTGATGCAGGCAAACTTCATACATATTACTGCTGGAGAATGGAGGAGAGGCTGACATTCCCATCTATATACTGTGGAGTGAAAAGAAAAAAAACTGACCTTGTGTTTAAAGCTGTATTAGACCTCCATATGTGTATGAGGTCCATCTAAGAAGGTGAGCCACACATATAGAGCACATGGTAGATTTGAAAGGACACCAGGGGATGGTGTGATTTTCCCACTGGAGGATTGATTTTGTGAAGATTCACAAAGGTGGTTGGACTTTGAGCACCTAGATTTAGACACCAAACTTTATTACACATTTTCATATTGATGTTATTATTTATATTGCTATGTTTAAGTCACACGATTTATATGTGAATGATTTGTAATTAATGCATTGTATAAGTGGAAATTTGCAGGGGGGGGGGGTGCATTATTTTTTTTTCACTATTTATTCACTATTGGTCTTTACATTATTTGCTCATGGGTTGATTTATTTTCATTCTTTGGTGTAAGAAAAGCACTACACTAATTTATTTTCAGTGTGCATTTGATATTTGACTAGCTTGCCAAATAAGATGTATACAGCACTGTATTGTATATGGCTTAAAGAAATATTTACCTAGGCGACTTTATCAGCTCAGTGTTTTCGGTCATGCCTGGATTCTGACAAAGCAAATACTGCCTTTCGTGTTCAGAACGACCGTCCTGTAAAAAAAAAACAAAAAAAACGTAAGAACACAAACTGAGGTCAGAATTGAAATGAATTGCATAAATGCAGATACTTATGTAAGAATACATTTAGAATGTATAAATGACTCTAAGACAGTGGTATTGATGATTGTATCCTTTACTAAATTTAGTAGCAACACATCTGCCTTTAATTATACTTTAAAGCTGAACTCCAGGTACATATACAATTAGGTCCATATATATTTGGACACAGGCACAATTTCCATACTTTTGGCTCTGTATGCCACCAGAATAAAACTAAAACTAAACAATCCAAATGAACTTGAAGTGCAGACTTTCAGCTTTATTTCAAGAGATTGAACATAAAATATCAAGTACAAATTTTAGGAACTGCAACCTTTTTATTACAGTCCCCCCCCCCTTTCAGGGGCTCAAATGTAATTGGACAAATGAATATAATCATAAACAAAATGTTCATTTTTAATATTTTGTTGAGAATCCTTTACTGGCAATGACTGCCTGAAGTTTGGAACCCATGGACATTACCAAATACTGGGTTTCCTCCCTTCGGATGCTTTGCCAGGCTCTAACTGCAGCTGTCTTCAGTTCTTTGTTTGTGGTTATTTCTGCCTTTAGTTTTGCATTCAGCAAGTGAAATGCATGCTCAATTGGGATGAGATCAGGTGATTGACTCGGCCATTGCAAAATATTCCACTGCTTTTCCTTCAAAAGCTCCTGGGTTGCTTTTGCAATGCATTTTGGATCATTGCCCATCTGTACTGTGAAGCGCCATCCAATCAACTTTACTGCATTTGGCTGAATCTGGACTGACAGTATATCTCTAAACATTGCAGAATTTATCCAGCTGCTTCTGTCACATCATCAATAAACACCAATGACCCTGGAAGCCATGCATGCCAATGCCATCACACTGCCTCCACCATGTTTTACAGATTTCGTTGTGTGCTTTGGATCATGAGCTGTTCCAAACCTTCTCCACACTTTTTTCCTCCCATCATTCTGGTACAAATTACTCTTTTGTCATCCGTCCAAAGAATGTTTTTCCAGAACGGGTCTGGCTTTTTTTTTAGATTTTTTTTGGCAGTCTAATCTGGCTTTTCTATTTTTCAGGCTTATGAATGGTTTGCACCTTGTGGTGAACCCTCTGTATTTGCTCGCATGAAGTCTTCTCTTGATTGTAGACTGACAATGATACGCCCTTCTCCTGGAGAGTGTCCTTCACTTGTCTGGATGTTGTGAATGGGTTTTTCTGTACCATAGAGAGAATCCTGCGATCATCCACCACTGTTGTCTTCTGGGAACATCTAGGCCTTTTTCTGTTGTTGAGCTCACCAGTGCGTTCTTCTTTCCTCGGAATATATCAAACTGTTGATCTGGCCACTGCTAATGTTGCTGCCATCTCTCTGATTTGTTTCGTTTTTAAAGCCTTACAATGGCCTGTTTCACTTGCACGGACAGCTCCTTTGAATGCATGATGTAGATTCACAGCAAAAGATTCCAAATGCAAACACCACACTTAGATTCAACTCCAGAACTTTTACCTGCTTAATTGATAAAGAAATAACAAAAGTAGCCCACACCTGGCCATGAAATCGCTTTTGATTCAATTGTCCAATTACTTTGGACTCTTGAAAAAAGGGGATGGCCAATCTTAAGAGCTACAATTCCTAAACCCTTCCTCCGATTTGGATGTACATACCCGCAAATTAAACCCGAGAGTGTGCACTTTTAGCCCATATCCATTATATAACTATAGCTTGAATATGTTTTGGTAAATACCTGAAAAAAACTAAAATTGTGCCTGTGTCCATATATATATGGACCTAACTGTATGTACAGCCCAAAACATCCCCCTATAAAAGCATTGCCAGCAGCAATTTGTAATTTATCTTTTTTTCCTGCAGTGCGAATATTCTTTTCTTTAAGTCTGGGATGTCAAAGGGCTCCACAAAAATCTATGCAGCAGAGGCAGTGAGGTGAAGGGGTCTGCTGGGCACAATGTAGGTTGGTTTTTGGGGGTAGAGGAGGTGCTGTGAGCAGTGATGAAGGAGAAAAAAATTCTTCTGTCCTTGCCAGCAGCATCCCTCATCCCAGTACTACAATTTGTACACAGAAAAGGGACCCCACTTCGCGTGGGGGAGTTAAACACTGGCAGTAGAGAGCAACGGCCATTGCTCTAATAATAGCATTCTTTTTATAACAGCTTACCTGTAAAATCCTTTTCTTTCGATGGACATCACGGGACACAGAGCCTCAGTAATTACTGATGGGTTATATATGGGTATCACTAGGTGATTGGACACTGGTCACACCCTAAACAGGAAGTTCAACCCCCCATATAATCCCTCCCCTTGCAGGGATACCTCAGTTTTGTAGCCAAGCAATATAAGTGTATTAGAAGAGGGGCGGGACCTCTGTGTCCCGTGATGTCCATCGACAGAAAAGGATTTTACAGGTAAGCTGTTATAAAAAATCCTATTTTCTTTCTCGAACATCACAGGACACAGAGCCTCAGTAATTACTGATGGGATGTCCCAGAGCAATGCTACCTGAGGGGAGGGGAATCACAACCAAATAGGGTGCAATCAGACCTGAGCACCTTGTGCAGCACACTACGCCCAAAGGCAATATCCTCATGCCTTCTCACATCCACCTGATAAAATCTGGTGAATGTATGAACTGAAGACCAGGTTGCGGTCTTGCAGATTTGAGCCATAGAGGCCCAGTGATGCACTGCCTACGAAGCACCAATAACTCCTGTGGAATGTGCCCTGATCTGAAACAGAGAAATCTTCTGTTTCAAACTGTAAGCTTGAATAATCAACTGTCGAATCCATTTAGACATGGTAGATCTTGACGCTGCCTGTCCTCTATTGGGACCCTCTGGCAGCACGAACAAAACATCCGTTTTGCGAATTTGAGCAGTTGCTTACAGATAGGTCTTGACTGCTCTTATTACACCCAAAGAATGTAGTGACCCTTCTTCCGAAGAACAGGGATCTGGAAAAAAGGAAGGCAGAACAATGTCTTGGTTTAGATGAAAATCTGAAACTACCTTCGGTAAAAAAACTAGGATGAGGGCGCAATACCACTCTATCCTTGTGTATAATCCAATAAGGCTCTTTACAGGAAAGAGCCGCTAATTCTGATACTCTAGCAGAAGAGATGACTACCAGAAAAATTAACTTCCTTGTCAGCAAGACCAAAGGAATCTGACGTATTGGTTCAAAGGGCTGTTTCTGTAAAATAGACAGAACCAAGTTCAAGTCCCAGGGGTTTAGGGGCGCCTTAACCGGAGGATTAAGACGTGTCACCCCCTGCATAAAGTCTTGGACCAAAGCAAGTGGCCGTTGAAGCAAGTGGCCGTTGAAATAATACTGATAAGGCCGAGACCTGGCCCCTGATGGTACTCAAGGCCCGCTTCATCTCTAATCCCAATTGTAGAAAATCACATATTTTCTGAGATGCCAAGCCCTGGATTCATACCAGGATACATAAGCTTTCCAGACTCTATGATAAATTACTCTGGAAGCTGGCTTCCTTGCATAGATCAAGGTAGATATCACAGGACCTGAAACCCCACGGCTCTTCAGAACCTGGGTTTCAATAGTCAAACCGTCAATTTTAACGTTTGTAAGGCAGGATGGAACGCTGGACCCTGAGAACAGGTCTGAGCGTGACGGTAGGGTCCACGGGGAACCCACCGGCATACTTACAATTTCTACATACCAAGTCCTCCTGGGCCAGGCGGGGCTACCAGAAGTACCAACCTTCCTGCCTGATCCTGCGAAGGAATCGTGGCAGTAGCAGAATATGCGGGAATGCATAAACCAGTGAGAACCGATGCCACGGAATCACCACCGCATCCGTCCCGTATGCAAGAGGGTCTTTTGTCCCTGCCACAAATTTGATATAAGCCACTGCTGTGGCATAGTCGGAATGGATCCTGACTGGGCAACCCTGTAGCCTGAGAGTCCAGGCCTTTAGGGCTAGATATGCCACACGGATCTCCAGAATGTTGATGGGTAGAGACTCTCGGTCTTGGACCATACCCCTTGGACCGCAGACTGTTCCAGAACTGCTCCCCAACCCGAAAGACTGGCATCCGTTGTTACCACCGTCCAGGTGACCGGTAGGAAGGATTTCCCCTTCTGCAAGCTTTCGGGTATTAACCACCAATTGAGGCACCGACGCACTGCATGAGACAAGTGCATTGGAAAATCTAATGCCCGAACTTTCTTGTTCCAGGCCGACAGGACACTGTGTTGCAACAATCCTGACTGAAACTGAGCATAGGGAACTGCTTCGAACGAAGCTACCCTCTTTCCCAGCAGCCTTATACAAAGGCGGACAGAAGGACCCTTCTTGGTCCTGCCCAGAATCAGCTCCCTTAAGGCAGTGACCTTTGCCTGAGGTAAAAATACCTTCTACCTGGCTTGTATCTATGATCAGACCCAAATACTCCAGTTTTCTTACTGGTTTTAGGAAAGATCTTTCTAGGTTGACGATCCAACCTAGGTGTTTCAGATACTTGACTGTGGTCCTCAAGTTCCAGTTCAACGAGGATACTGACCGATCTATCAAGAGCAGGTCGTCTAGGTATGCTATGACAGTTATACCCTGAGCCCTTAATCTGGCCAGAGGAGGACCAAGATCTTTGTGAATACTCAAGGTGCAGTGGCTAACCCGAAGGGCAGAGCCACAAACTGAAAATGACGCCCTCCCGTCTCGAAGTGCAAAAACTTCTGATGGGCAGGAAAAATGGGTACATGCAGATATGCATCTCTGATGTCTATCGATGCCAGCAAATTCTCCTCCCTGCAGGATGGAGACTACTGTCCGAATTGATTTCATGCGGAAGAACCGAATCCTTCGCGGGAACCACCATAATGACCTCTTGTGACAAAAGTCGCTCTAACGCTAGAAGGAGCGACTGCTTCTTCTCTGGATCTCTGGGGACACTTGATCTGAGGAAACGAGGAGAGGGAAACTCTTGGAACTCCAGTGTGTAACCTAAGGTTACCGTGGAGATTACTCATCTGTCCTGAAATCCTCCTGCCAGAGTTTTGCGAACTGTAGCAGTCTTCCCCCCCACTAGAACGAGCGGGGGCACCCCTTCATGAAGAGGCCTTAGAGTCCTGTCTAGCAGGCTTCCTCCCCCCGGACTTCTTTGTCTCTGGGGTTTGACTCTTGATTCATGACCCAGACGGAGAAGGCCGTCGCGACTGCCTAGAGGCTGATGCCCCTGGCACTGGGGAAGAGAGTCCGTTTGAAAGAGGGACGCTTACTCCTCTTCTTAACAGATAAGAGAGTGCTCTCCCACTAGAGAACCCTTGAATATAATTATCCAAGTCTTCTCCAAACAACCTTGCACCATGAAAAGGAAAACCAGCCAGAAGTTTCTTACATGGTGCTTCAGCTGACCAATTTTTTAACCATAAGATTCTACGCATACGCACCAACCCAAGTAAAAAACAAGGGGTTTACCTGATAGAATCTCTAATGGCGTAAACAACAAAACATAAGGCCGCTGGAAGGTTAGCCAACCCCTGGGCCTGTTGTTCAAGTAAAACTTTGATGACCTGCTGAACATGGTCTCTTAAGTTTTGACAGACACCGATCGCTGCCACTGCAGGTTAAACTACTGAAACCTGCTAAGGAGAAAATATCCTTCAATAGGGATTCCATCTTTTAATCCACAGGATCCCCTGAGCCTCTGAGCATTGTCTACAGGACAAGTCAGACTACAGAGGAAATGGCGGCATCAACGGCCGGTATTCCCCACATCTTTATAAACATTTTTTCCATAGGATAAAGTGTCGAAAACTTTTTCAGGCGGAAAAAACGTCTATCTGGGTGATCCCACTCAGAATAAATGAGCTTTTTCAAGTAAATTATGAACAGGAAAAGCATGTGTTGTTTGAGGAGGTTTCAGTGACCCCAAAGAAATAGAGGGTTCTTTAACTGATTCAGATACGGGTACTTTAAATGTGGAGCGGACCAATCCAGCAAGGATCTGTGCTGTACTTTCTCATCCTGAGAAGTGAAGAGGGCCCTTCTCTACTTGATTCCTCAGAGAAGGAATCATCCGTCCCATCCCGATCCTCTGAAAGGGATCTTTCTCCCCTATCCCAGAGTTCCTCTCCTGAGGGTCCCGGGTAACAGAGGAAGACCTAGTGCGTTTTCTTCCACTGAGTGAAGATGCAACTACGGCCATTAATCTTTCCTCTAGACCATTAATGGTTGAGGAAAAAACCTCCTGTAATGTATCCAGGGGCTGAAGTGCAAAAAGCAGGTGTAGCCCCTGACCTCAAAGGCTCTCCCTGGCTAGCCGTCCCTGGCCCCTAAGGGGGGGAAGGTGCTGCAGAAAGGGGATCCTCAGAACCTGAACGAGATCCCCTAGAGTCTATGGTTCTTGGGGTATTTAAACCTCTTCTACCTATAGTGCAACAAGGTGGAGGTATCACAAAAAATGAACACTGACTGCTGAGCGATGTAGTCCGGTTAAAAGCCTTGCTACCAAATGCCCAGTCTGGTGTTCCCTTAGTAAATGCTGCCTAGGAGAATGCCTGTGTCCCACCTTACATGCGACCGTCAGCTCTGTGTCCCTCCAAGGCTTTGTGCACCTGTAAAGTGTGCCCTTAATAGCCTGCAGCCTGCAATGTGGGTGTCTGAGCATGCTGGATGCTGTGCTGACACCCTGCCCCCCCCTCTACCGTCCCCCCTTCCTTTTTAAAAAAAACTAGCGCTTCCCACGCTAGCCAACCCTTCCGGAACCAACATGGAGGAAGGGAGGGGGAGGAAGGAGAGAGGCCGGTAGTGATGGGCCTGCACGTGCAATGGCGGCGGCAGCGATAGAGCGGTGTACAACCGCCTCACAGACTCCCTGAGGAGAAAACTCCACATCCCATCCTACCTGGAGCCGGCCGGAGGAGCTTGTGCAGCATGGAAACACTAAGACAGACATCAGCATGAGAAGGTATGTGCTCTTGGCAGCCCCCAGTGGCGACAATAGGCATAGCATGCATTTACCTTAAAGGAGAAACCTACTAGAATTAAAAAATTCTGTGGAATCTCCTCTTACCTTATCCAGCC
This sequence comes from Aquarana catesbeiana, assembly GCF_042186555.1. Taxonomy (NCBI): domain Eukaryota; kingdom Metazoa; phylum Chordata; class Amphibia; order Anura; family Ranidae; genus Aquarana; species Aquarana catesbeiana. The sequence continues at coordinate 148,561,996 of NC_133329.1, forward strand.
GCAGGGTTCTGTTTATACAGACCCAATCTTCACCTCTCACGGTGGGCTCCGTTTGAAAAAACCTTCAGAGACTGGGGCCCCCTACGAATAGGGGGATCCACAGTTCTGGCCCTGTAAAGCACCCGGCCAGAAATAAGGATAGAAAACCATTTTCTGATATGCGGGGTCCAGCTCTCTAAAAAGAGAAGTGTTACAGGTAAAACCTTGTTTCTTCGGACACGAGGCCCGGGTACCATCCAATTCGGCCTAGAAAAGACACTTTGAAATGGATCCGGTTCGCCTGGCTTGCCCCAGTATAGGATACTCCCTTTGGAGCTCAGCACAGGACCTCTTTACATGTTCATCACCTAAGACACTGGCGTAAAAACTGAGGTATCCCTGCAAGGGGAGGGATTATATAGGGGGTTGAACTTCCTGTTTAGGGTGTGACCAGTGTCCAATCACCTAGTGATACCTATATAACCCATCAGTAATTACTGAGGCTCTGTGTCCCATGATGTTCGAGAAAGAAATTGGTATTTATGGCATATATGTAGGTAAACCATAGCTGTTATGTACTAACTGTGACTAATAGAAGATATACAGTATGGTAGTTGACATATGCTGAAACCTGAGACTAGCCTCTATCCTATGCTAGGATGGCCCTCAATGTATTCATTGCTATATATGCTCCAAGATGGCAGCTCTCAAAGATCAGGTGGGAAACACACTTCACAGAGGGGCCTTAGGAGGCAGTGTGACTTAAACATTTCCAAATGTGAGCAACTAATGTATTTTGCTGGGTAGCTGGTAAGTGTGCTGGGAAATGTTTGTATTGTGTTTGTTTTGTGAAAGACCTTTCATGTACATCTTACTAAAAGCTAGTTACAAATTGATTGGAGCATTTGCAATTTTTGTTTAGTTTGCAGGAACTGGTGTGGGGACAAACTAGGTCTCTTCAGCTGCGCTGGGCTAATGGTGTGCCCTTGAGCCTTTAAAGAGGAATGGGCTACCTTCAGGCACACTGCCCTTAAACTTAATCATTGCTATATGTGCTCGATAATGGAGGATCTCCTAGATAAGAATTAGGGAACACGCTTCACACAAGGCCCTGGTGAAGAAGTGTGGCTTCCACACTTTTGCAAATGTGTGCAACTAAATCCTCTGCTATTCATGTAAATTGTTAATCGGTGTAAATTGATTTTTTGCTGGCTATGTGACGGAATGAGACATGGGAATATCTTCTGTTTTAGGAAGGCTTTACTGTGTTATGCACCGTTTAGAGTGGGGGCTTTTGGATTGCTTTAATCCCTTCTCATTATAACCTATATACCTATATGTCTTGTTGGATCCAGAGTCTTGCTCAATAGAAGCCTTGGCTTCCAGACACAGCACTGATTATGAAGAAATAGCCAGAAACAGCTTTGTGCAGTTTTGAATAAGGAGCCTTGTAATACATTTGGTTGTATTTGCATTATACACCAGCGGTTCTGTGCATCTGCGGGTTAAAAGGAATGATTTGAATAATTCTGCCCGCAGTCCTAAAATGAGGAAAAATCCTCTTTTTTTTTGGGTAGGTGGAGGAAAAACCTGTGAATAAGTTGTTTTAGGAAGGCTTTCTATGCATGGTTTACAGCAGGGGTAGCCAACCTTTGAGAGGTGGAGATCTACCTAAACATGATGGAGGAGATCAGAGATCACTGGGATTTGGCGCCTTTTTTTTTTTTTTTTTTTACACTGTGTGCAGTTACCTGCGTTGTTTCCTCATGGATAAATGCAGGTAACTACAATGACCCACAGAAAAGAATAGTTTTCTATGTGTCATGTTCATACCAGAACACTGTTTCTCTGTGTTCCAGAGATGTGATATGCAATTTGTTTGCATAATATCGCATCTCACTGGATGTCCCTGCATATCACCGCACAACAAACTGTGACACAGGACTGTTGGATATAATGCAGCGTACAGGTGTAAGCAGGTTGCGAGGTAGTATACAGGTGTCAGCAGGTTGCAGGGCAGATTACAGGGGTCAGTAGGGCAGAAGACTGTGGCTGACAGTGGGGCAGAGGACGGTGATAGTGGACGAAGACAGTAGGGCAGTGCATGGTATCTGTAGGACTGAAGTGCCACCAAATTGTCTCTCTGCATGGCAGCTGCGGGGTTAAATCTGTGTGTGGTCACTCAGCTCACCTCTCCTCATACAGACTGCCTTTGAAATCCTGTGTCCTTCTGTGTATACTCAGGAGATTGCCTCTGGCATAAGTAATGGCATGTCTGGGTCTCTGCTCGGCATTTACACTGGAAGCTGTTCTCAATCCCACCCATGAAATTGTGTACCCTCGTGCCTCTGATCTTGCCCAGCATAGCTACTTTTACTTTGTGTACAATTCTTCTGCTGCTTCCTCCACCTCCTGTGAAATTCAGCCACAGCTCACTTTACATATACTGTAAGGGCTTGACCTACCTTGACCCCACAGTAATGTAGATGTACCCAGGATTCTTCAGCCTGTTTTTTCTGCAAGAACTCGTAGGTCTGTGCCCTCCTCTGTTTGGCCTGCTCAGTCTCTGGACGCGAAAACCGCACCTAAGTGTTAGAATAGATCACAATTTTACAAGCTAAATCAGACCTACCATGTAAAACAAGCATTAAAAAGGTCAATGCACCAGAAACCAGATTTTTGTACTTACTATAAATTCTTCTTACTCCAAGACCATTGAGGGACACAGCAATTCAGCAATAGACGAGAGTTAAGCCGGGTACACATGAGCCAAATGTCAGGAGACATTTCCTGGTTAAAAAAATAAATTAAAAAATGCCCGATATTCAGCACGTGTGTATGTCGGTCTGGCCGGCTTATGTCGGATGAGCATGCTGGAAAACCAGCAACCGACCAACTCCCGATCAGCTGACAGTTTTTTTTCGTGATCTAATGGTGTGCACCAGGCTTTATACTCCTGGCTTCAGAAGGTTGGGATGCTGGCAAACAGAAAAAGTTGTAAACCGGCCCTATTTAACCCTTCCTCTACCCAGCATGCTTTTTACAGTAATAACAAAATCTTTATTTTCTACATTGTCCATTATATTCAGAAAAAGTCAGGATGACCAGCAACAGTCAAATCGAGGGGTGGGAAACAGCCATTGACAAGCCCAAAAGAATATGGAAACCATCTGCATTACAGGGGTACCGGAAGATAAATGCCGTATCAAATCTAGATGAGGTGAAGCCCTTGCAAGAAAGAATTGTAATGACCAAAGGGAAGGCCAGCAGGATCAACTTGGTGCATGAGACCAGGACAAAGAATCACTGGCAAGGGGAGCTTTTCCTTGAAGCACCAAAGGGCCTCCCACCCACAAGAGACTGGAGGACCGACCAACAATCCACCAAAAACAGGTGGAAAAAAAACAAGGGTATGAACCCTGGGGTCCATTTGAAGAAGGGAGGTAGGGTGAGTGGCAGCTCAGACACAAAGGGAAAACAGTTATGAGGTATACTGAACCCAAGACTGGTGCACAAGAACACCTGAATCAGAATGATGAGCAGAATGATGAGCTGGGCTCTTACAACCAAACACCCATGAGTATTCCTAAATTTGACTGACAACACTGCAAACCTGCTTAACCACTTCCAATTTTCTAAGAATCATCCAATCTACCCTGATCAGCGCAGTATCTTCACTGATAAACCAGGGTAGGAACTTTAGTCACACCACTCCACTAAGAATGTTCACTCGATTGGGGACAGGAACGAGGAAAGAATCTAAAGAGGCTTCCGCAAAAGGCTGCAGTTCAGCTGCAGAAGCAGCACATATTCCCTGGTGATTAGGTCCCTCGAAGGCCAGCAGACTAACAGTTCCTTCCCAGCAGGAAAGGCACTTAAAGTGGATGTAAACCCAATGTCATCCTTTCTAAACTACTGCCATAGGGGTTATCTATAAGGATATACATGCCTCCTGCATGTATCTTTACCTGTCAAATGTCTCCCCTCTGTCTGTTATTAGACCCGAAAAACTGCATAATCTGTGGGTGGGTCCGTTGTCTGGATCTCGGTGGGTGGAGTCGTGATGTCAGTGGACTCCCTGCCCACCTCTACACTCCCCTTGTCAATATGCATTTCTCCTGTGTATTTCTAACACTGAACTTCTGCTATGATCTCTAACACCCAGTGAAAAGACAGGAAAGTAACCACATGACTTCAGCATGCCAAATCATGCTGAGGTGTGGAACAGCCAATCCTTGCAGAGCTGCTGAAGAAAGTAGTGGGGGTGGGAACTAAAAAATAATGCCTGTGTCTTAGGCTAGTGCACGAGATGTAAATCACCTGTCACTCACAGCAAGGGGGAGGATTTGACAAAGTTTTTCTCAGTTTGTCAAGATTTTTCTCACTGAACAATAAAAGAGGATTGCTCAGAGATGGATTAACTCTGTGTGGCAAGACTGGGCACAAATGATAGGAAATTTTATACTCTACAGTATGATTAAAAAAAAAAAAAAAAAAAAAAAAAAAAAAAAAATTCAGGTTTACATCCACTTTAAGTGCCAAGCACTAACCCTTGTGCAGACCATCTATTGAGGGGATCCAGAAAGCAATGCCTTGTTTGCAAGAGACAGTGCAGTCACAAAAGACAGACACACTGCTCTATCCAGAGCAGGGACCGGGTCATTCGAGCTGTCGCAGGGAGAGTCCCAAAACCTTCTTGGAGGTCAAGGTCCTGCAGCGCTCTGGCGATATCCAACAGAGAGCTCAGGATTCTGGGGAATCAGATGGAAGTTACAAGCATGAGAATGGACCCATCAGAGAAGCTCTCCCAGGGTGTGAGGAAGGAACTAGTTCAGAGACCTAAGCATTGCACTATGGATGTTTAGAACCAAGGAGAGCATTCGATTGTCTCACCCAGAGTCTCTTATACATAGAGGGGGAGGCTAAAATGGGCTGAGCATTCTCACAAGAAACCATATTTAGGGACTTGGCCCAATCAAACCACAAAACTCAAAGAGTAGACAGGGGAATATCTGACAGATATAAAAGACCCACAGGGAGTAGACATCCTTAGTGAGGGCCCAAGCTGAAAACCTCGGCTCATAGGGGGCCACAGCTAGACACCTAGGAAGCCATATCTAGATTAAGTCTGCAGATGATGGGACCCACAGAAGGGCTAGAACTATAGGAAGTCCAGGAAACTCATGAGCGTTCCACTGTGGGGATGCCAAGAAAAAACACTAAGGTGGACATAAGGGCCAGTGCTGTAAGAAGGACTGTTGCTGCTGGAATACACTGAAGGGTCAGGTCCTTAACTAGGCAGGATAACAGCAGAATTGGCCCATTGACCAAGAGGGAGGGACAGCTGAAGGAAATGCCTGACTCAAAGATCTAGAGAGAAGGCTACAGGGAGGAACTTTAACACCCAAATTACTGGGGAAGGTAGAATACCAAAGGACCCAGCTGGATGAACAAAGAACCACATGTAAATATGAAAAAGCAACCTTCATGAACAAGGGTGATAAGAGGTTGGATGATGTCTGGCTTCAAGCCCTACAGCTTGAGTGAGAGGCAGGGTCTGAATGTCTACACCATACTAGTACTGTAGTAGATGAAGGATGGGGTTACGCTCTGCTCCTTCTATAGATCTCCTAGGTTGAGATAGGAGCATGCTCTGTCCACCAGTGGCATTACTAATAATGGTAGCCAACAGTAGGTCCAAAGAGACAACATGCCTTGAAGCGTAACCAAGTTTGATGTTCTTTGGCCATATCATTGGCATGACAGGCTTGAAGCCAAAGTGCCCTACATACATGAACGGACATTAGACCTATCCGAGACACAAGTTCAGTTGTATACAGTGAAAAAAGAAGAAAGAAAAAAGGGAACCACTAAAGAGGAGGACTGAAAGTTGATTCCACCACCACTGAGGAGACGAGGGATAGGCCTCTCCTTAAGGCACACACCAAAGATAATGGAGACCCTTACCAAATATGATGGACCCCCTATCAGTAGCAAGGTCGTTATTGCCTGCAGATATAACCCTCTGTGGGGTCTCAGACCAATCCAAGATGCCAATAATCCCAGGCTCCTAGCGTCCTCCCACCTTGCACTGTTTAACCGTCCAATATGTAGAGAGACTTACTTTCTGATGAAAAAGCCAATACACTCTCTCGGACCGGAACAGGCCGTGAAAAGGATAAAAAAGGAGCTCCAATAATGTGTTATCCTTTAAACACTATAAGGTTATAAAAAAAATGTTTTGCCGGCAATAAAATAACAAAAAGGTACGCCCGTGTGCCCTTAAAGCGGAGCTACGCATTGACGTCACCACGCTTTACGTGACCCCGGAAGCACGGGCGTACGTTTTGTAATTTTATTGCTGGCAAAACATTTTTTTTATATACTTTTTTGTATTTATATCTTAAACCTTTTTTATGTTTAAAGGATAACACACTATTGGAGCTCCTTTTTTTATCCTTTTCACGGCCTGTTCTGGTTAAACGGCGCAAGGAGGGAGAAGGACGCTAGGAGCCTGGGAGTATTGGCATCTTGGATTGGTCTGAGACCACGCAGAGGGTTATATCTGCAGGCGATAATGACCTTGCTACTGATAGGGGGTCCATCATATTTGGTAAGGGTCTCCATTATCTTTGGTGTGTGCCCTAAGGAGAGGCCTATCCTCGCCTCCTCGGTGGTGGTGGAATCAACTTTCAGTCCTCATCTTTAGTGGTTCCCTTTTTTCACCTTTGGAATTGGACTCAGCGTTCATTATATGTGAACTTTACACATATTGTTTTATCTACTTTTTTGCACTATATGAATTCCTTTATGTGGACTTTGTTCAATTGCTGTCTTGCTCACATATTGATTGGCACAGTTTTTCATACTCTATTTGTTTATTTAGTGTATGTTATTTTGTGCATCGGGTTTTGAGTATATATATCAATTTGGATTGATTTATCAATTTATTAGTGCAACCATTTATACAATCGAGTTAATTCAAACTGGGCTCCAAGATGGGAGTTTACCTATCTGTCAGTGAAATACTGCTCTAGTAACTGGGCACAAACAGATACATTCCAAAGTGCACACAGAGGTCCTGATAAACACAGGGGAGGCATTGGCCCTACAGAGCTGAAGAAGCCTTTGTGGTGGATGACCTTATAACGGGCTCAGATTCCAGCTCATTTTAGGAATACCGAGAAAAGGTGCCCAGAACAACTAGGGGCGTATGGGCCAAGGTAACTGCAGCAACAGGATAGTCCGCTGTATAACCTTGAGAAGACACGTTGTGCCCAAAAGTGCAAAGTAATAGGCCCAATGTGAAGCAAGGCCTCTAGTACTCAAACACAGGCAACTGGTGCTGGATTTTCTGTTAGCCAGAGGTGACAGAGTTACTATAAGCAGGCAATGGAATTAGACCAGAAACAGAATGATCGCCATGGTGCTTCACAAGCAAGAGCAGCAGCAGAATGATGCTTCTATAGACTGAATAGCAGGAAGAGAGTGCGGTGCTTGAACATAATGCACTCCACCTAGCTGACATTAGTGCTTGGTCCATTAGCCTTCACAGGTAAACCGGCGGTGGCTGATTGGCATCTCTCACTAAGCAAATCTTCAGATAAAAGGGTCTAACCAGGGGTTGTATATAGCACAAAGTTGCACCGCTCCAGGTGAAACATGAGATCTCCCCTGGTATGACAATTGCTGGGTGCCAACCTTGGTCCGCAACCAGAGCATGAATAGAAGAAAAAAGGAAGCGGCGGCATTTGCCAGCATAAAAATTGTAGTTTTATTTCAGATCCATTAAAAATGAGGACACAGCTTGCACACACATCATCCTGTGGCTTCAGCAAATGCGTTTCACACACCTGTGCTTAGTAGTGACTAAGCATAGGTGTGTGAAACTCATTTGCTGAAGCCACAGGATGATGTGTGTGCACGCTGTGTCCTCATTTTTAATGGATCTGAAATAAAACTACTATTTTTATGCTGGAAAATGCCGCCAGTTTCTTTTTTTCTTCTAACCAGAGGCTGTCTCATGGCTCTGGACCTGGAAAGCACTTGGCAACTAACCAACACACTACACTCGAGATGGTCACATTCCAGGCTAGTCTCGCAATTGTCCAGTATAGAGAGGTCCAGGTATAGCATTCAAAACTTTTGCTGAGGATACACCAATCTGGGTATCTGCTATGTAGAGATTAACAAAAGCAGTGATTTCAGAATCTTATAGTTTTTTTGTTTTTAGCAGAGATGACGATAAAGTGGTCAAACTGCCTAGGACATTAGCAAAAAAATGAGGCATGCTGGGGAGAGGAATGGTTATACGGGGCCCAGATTACTGTTTTCCAGTGTACCAGCTTCCTGTGGGCAAAAGTATATCCGTGACTGTCTAATTTCCTGTGTCCTTCAAAGGGAAATGGAGAAAGTGATATTTAGTTATAGAAGATGATTTGTGGGCTTAGCCAGTCCCTGGCTTGTTATGTCGAATACTGGCTTGACAGTAAATGGCTTATGTCGATAGTATCAGTTTAAGATCATTCCAAATAGATCATTTGATCTGCAGTTGACCTCCTAATCATGCTTCAAGCAGTTTTGCATTCCCATAAACTTATATGGGATTGCAAATCCAGTCCGATGCCAACAAAAGCCAGCCAAAACAGACCAACAGTGAGATCACTCTACAGTGATTTGACAGAATCAACCAAAAAACTGAAGTATCAATGTTGTATGGACTGACACATTTATGCCGCGTACACACGATCGGAATTTCGGCCCGCAAAAGACAGATGAGAGTTTTTCGTCGGAAAATGCAACCGTGTGTATGCTCCATCGGTCTTTTGCTGGCGGAATTCCAGCCAGCAAAAGACTGAGAGCATGCTCTCAATTTTTCGGTCAGGAAAAGTTCCTATCCGAAAATGCGAATGTCTGTGGCAATTCCGACGCGCAAAATCCCTACGCATGCTCGGAAACAATTCGACGCATGCTCGGAAGCATTGAACTTCATTTTCTCGGCTCGTCATAGTGTTGTACGTCACCGCGTTCTTGACGGTCGTAATTTCAGCAAACTTTTGCGTGACCGTGTGTATGCAAGGCAAACTTGATCGGAATCCCGTCGGAAAAAGCCGTCATATCTTTTTCCGACGAGAAATCCGCTCGTGTGTGTGCACGGCATAAGGGGCCCAATCTACAAAAAAAAAAAAAGCAATATAATCATTTGTGCATACCTTCCAGCAGTTTCTTATGTCTCCCACTGACTAATTTTTTTTAAGGTCTGTGCACCTGCCAAAGCAACAATAGGTCCAATTCTTTCGGAATTTTGATACTATTGAGGATGCAAAAAGAATATTCAAAACTATTTTCCTATTGCAGTTGGGGTGGGACTAAGAAGGGTGGAAAAAACCTGGGGCTATGGGGAACACCTATTTGCTTAAAGTGTATAGGTAGATAAAACCTGTCAGTTTTTTTTTTTTTTTTACATCTGTCTGTGTTTGGAAGATTCATCCTTCTCATCTGTTCTGGTGATCAATGTCACAAGACAAAAAGCGATGAAAAATTCAAAATGGTATAGTTGTCAATTAAACAGGAGGGGAGTGGTGCCTTCCCCCCGGCTTTGTCTCTCTTCTACAAACACGCATCTGTACCTTGTTTCCATTTTGTGTTTTTATACAGACACACACGCTTTTTTTTTGACGTGTTAAAACACATGCAAAAACGGATTTAAAAAAAAAAAAAAAAAAAAAAGCACAAACAAGAGGAGAGAGGACATTTTTAATGGGGGGAAAAGGCTGGGTTCACCAAGCTAGTCAAGTCAAAAGGTAGCAATATCATCTTGGATCCCTCAAGTGATCATTAATCACCAATAACCAAGATCGGAGCACAACAAGTTCCATTCAGGGCCAATTCACACCAGTGCGCTGATCTGCATTTTAGCACAGCTGTAAAACGCAGCTCAATGGAAGGACATCTGAAAAACAATTTCCAATGTGTCCTATTCACACCATATAAACATACATTAAAATGTATGTCAACGGTCATCAGCGGCGTGTTAAAACGCGACTATGCATTTTCCATACATTTTAGCGCAAGTCAGTGTGAATTGGCCCCCAAAGATTTCTCCAGTGCCAAGTTACACTGCCCTCATTTGAAAATATGTACTTAAAGAAATCCAATGCTGACCTTTCTTGTGAATGCAAACTGCCTGGCTGTTTAATTACTACAATGACTATCACCAACCAACCCCGAACAAGTACAATATGCAGATCAGGAACCTGACTCCACTTGCTACACCACAGTTCCAATTCTCCCAATATTAATAAAGCCCTTTGGAACAGCGTAACAGGCAAGCAACTGGGGTTTAATAAAGGAGATTAGCAATGTGTTTTACATTTTAGCATAAAAAGACTAACCAAAACACATTCACACTTGTTCATCTTCTTTCCACAGAAGATAAAGTAATAAAACAAGCAGTAATAGTGTAAAATAACCAAAATATTAGTCCAGCATTGTTTAAACTGAAGGCTCAAACCCTCTTTATAACTACATAGTAGACAGGCCACTTGATGAAGAGTGAAAAAATAAAAAGCAATATCAAAGTAAATTTACCAAAGATATGCTGTATGTAAACCTAATGGTGACCAATACTCTTAGCAAGTCAGACCAATTAGATGAAGCATTAATAGTGAAAAACGAGACCAATACCAACAAGATCAACACTATGCCAGACTTACAGTAACTTGCTTTACGTCGTCCTCACCTTCATCTTGTGAGGAATCTCCAGCTGAAGAAAAAAACAATATGAGCTTCAATGAGAATGCTAGATCCGGATACAATGGAAATCAGAAAAATCCCATGAATCCAGGGGAAATCATACTACAGATAGGAGTGTTTTATTTATGGCAGACTTCAGATTTCCATAAAATTAAGATAATCCTAAACGTGAAACACACAATAATAAAGCTTACCATCATTTGCAGCTTCTCGCTCTTTGAATTTAGTGTCTGCTTTGTCCAGATATGTAAAACTGGGACGTAATTGAAGAATCCCATACAAAGGAGTTAGGTGAATTTCACCTGCATAGAGAAACACACAGATGTAATCTAGCAAGACAAAAACCAAGCTCATTTCACTATTGTAACATGTTTTCAATCAAACCCTGAATGTGGAGCTTTACTTACATGTTATCACTCCTATTGCAATGGAGAGAGAATATTAGAAGAGCGGAAATATTTACCCATCCCAAAGAAAATGCGGTTCCAAAAATTGATTGGTGCTAGTCATAAATCAAAATTGTAGGCTTTTAAACACTTTACCTCAGGAAGGTTTTACCCCCTCCATGACCAGGCCATTTTTTGCTATTCGGCACTGTGCTATTTTAACCCATTCACGCTGACGGTACGCAAATATGTGGCTTGGGCTTGAAGGGGTTTTACTGGGGTCATGCACCACCACTATACCTTTATTTTTTATTTTTTTTTTTTTAGAGCCGGCGGTTGGCTTTCTTGGGATAACAACCGATATGGCTAAAATCAGCTCGGCTGTTATCCCAAGGAGCAGGAGGGTTAGTGCCCCCCCGACTTCTTCCTCAGCTCTCTCGTACGAGCGACCAGCCGACACGTCCACTTGGCGTTTTGAATGCTTTTAAGTGCAAAGGAGGGATTTGGGGTCTTAGACCCCAGATCCCTCCAAAAAGAGTACCTGTCACTATTACTGTCACAAGGGATGTTTACAGTCCTTGTGACAGCAATAAAAATGATCAGAATTTTTTAATTTTTTTTAAAAGATAGTGTAAAAATAAAAATAAGTTGCGCCCGCATATGTAAACGGTGTTCAAACCACACATGTGAGGTATCGCCGCAATCATAGTTACATAGTTGGTAAGGTAGAAAAAAGACACAAGTCCAACCTGTGTGTGTGCACCTTTATATCAATATTAACCCTTTCACGACTAAGCCTATTTTTGAAATTTGGTGTTTACAAGTTAAAATCCGTATTTTTTGCTAGAACCCCCAAACATTATATATATTTTTTTAGCAGAGAATCTAGAGAATAAAATGGCGATTGTTGCAATATTTTTTATCACACGGTATTTGTGCAGCAGTGTTTTAAACACAAATTTTTGGAAAAGTGACACTTTCATGAATTTTAAAAAATCCAAACAGTAAAGTTACCCCAATTTTTTTGTATAATGTGAAAGATGATGTTACGCCGAGTAAATAGATACCAAACATGTCACCCTTTATAATTGCACGCACTCGTGGAATGGCGACGAACTACGGTACCTATGAATTTCCATAGGCGACGCTTTAAAAAATTTTTTACGGTTACCAGGTTTGAGCTACAACAGGAGGTCTAGGGCTAGAATTATTGCTCTCGCTCTGTCGATCGCGGCGATACCTCACATGTGTGGTTTGAACACCGTTTACATATGCGGGCGCGACTTCCCTATGCGTTTTCTTCGCTGCGCGAGCTCGCGGGGACAGGGGCACTTTAAAAATTTTTTTTTTTTTTTTTTTTTTATTTATTTTATTTATTTTTGTACTTTATAAATTGTGTTTAAAATTTTTTTTTTTTTACTTTTATTGCTGTCACAAGCAATGTAAACATCCCTTGTGACAGTAATAGGTGGTGACAGGTACTCTTTATGGAGGGATGGGGGGTCTAAAAGACCCCCCATCCCTCCTTTACACTTCAAAGTATTCAGATCGCCGAAAACGGCGATTCTGAATACTGTGTACTTTTTTAAATTCGGCGCCATTGGCAGCCGAGTAAACGGGAAGTGACGTCATGATGTCGCTTCCGCGTTTACAACAAGAAGGCTGGAACGAAGCCGCTCGCAGCTTCGTTCCAGCCCGCCCCCAGCCGCCGAAGGCAGCCGAACGGACACCGGGCCTCCCGATCGCACGGGAGGCCCGGTAACAGCGGCGGGAGGGGGGGGGGGATGTCCCCTCCCGCTCCTCCGGTATAACAGCCGAGCGGCTTTTAGCCGCATCGGTTATTATACACGGGTAGCCGATCGCCCGCTGTAAACAACGGTACCGGGATGATGCCTGCAGCTGCAAAGGCGAGAACGCATATCTGCGTACGGTCGGTGGGAAGGGGTTAAACTGCATATCCCTGTATGTTTTGGTCGTTTAGGTGCCTATCTAATAGTTTTTTTAAATGATCTATACTCCCTGCTGAAACTACTGCTTGTGGAAGAGAATTCCACATTCTTACTGTAAAGAACCCTTTACGCAGTTTCCAGTTAAATCGCTTTTCCTCTAATTTTAGTGAATGGCCACGAGTATTTTTAAATGCCCTTTTGCGGAAAAGTTTTATTCCTATTGTGGGGTCACCAGTACGGTATTTGTACATTGAAATCATATCCTCTCTCAAGCGTCCCTTCTCCAGAGAGAATAAGCTCATTGCTGGTAATCCTTCTTCATAACTAAGGTCCTCCAGTCCCTTTATTAGCTTTGTTGCCCTTTTCTGTACTCCCTCCATTTCCAGCGCATCCTTCCTGAGGACTGGAGCCCAGAACTGGACGGCATACCCCAGGTGCGGCTGGACCAGAGTCCGGTAGATTGGGAGCATTATCATTTTATCTCTGGAGTTTGTTCCCTTTTTAATGCATGCTAATATCCTATTGGCTTTGCTTGCAGCAGCTGGCATGCCGTTGCCAAGCCTGTCATCTACTAGGACCCCAAGGTCTTTTTCCATCCTAGATTCCCCAGAGGTCCTCCCCCTAGTGAGTAGATTGCATTCATGTTTTTGCCACCTAAATGCATTATTTTACATTTTTCTACATTAAACCTTATTTGCAATGTAGTTGTTCAGATCTTGCAAGGTCTCCACATGCTACGGAGAAGCTATTGCCCTACTTAGCTTAGTATTTCTGAAAATACTGAGATTGAGCAGTTTATCCCCTCCTCCAGATCATTTATGAATAAATAAATAGGACTGGTCCCAGGACAGAACCCTCAGGGACCCCACTTTCCACATTGGACCATTCTGAGTACTCCTCATTTATCACTACCCTCTGAACTCGCCCTTGTAGCCAGTTTTCAATCCAGGTACTCACCCTTAGGTCCATACCGACAGACCTTAGCTTGTATAGTAAACGTTTGTGGGGAACTGTATCAAACGCCATTGTAGAATCCAGATACACTACTTCTACGGGCCTTCCTTTATCTAGATGGCAACTCACCTCCTCATAGAAGGTTAATAGATTTGTTTGGCAAGAAGGATTTTTCATGAATCCATGCTGATTACTGCTAATGGTACTGTTTTCATAACTAAAATATCGTATATAGTCCCTTATCATCCCTACTAAGAGCTTGCATACTATTGATGTTAGGCTAACTGGTCTGTAGTTCACAGTGATATATCTTGGTCCTTTTTTAAATATTGGTGCTACATTGGCTTTTCTTTAATCAGCTGGTACCATACCAGTCAGACTGTTCATTAAATTTAGGAACAACGGACTCGCAATTACTTGACCGAGCTCCTTAAGGACATCTGGTCCTGGTGACTTGTTTATGTGAAGTTTTTCAAGTCTGTCTCCAATTTTATCCTCTGTTAACCATGGGGGTGCTTCCTATGACATGTCATGAGCATAAACATTGCAGTTTTGGTTACTGAAGCCCCCAGTTTTCCCTCGTGAAGAATACATTCAAAACCTTCACCATCTCACCATCCTTTGTAACCAGAATCCCTTCATCATTCTTTATGGGGTCAATATGATCTGTCCTTCCTCTTTTACTATTTATGTAATTAAAGAATTTCTTGGGATTTTTTCTTACTCTTCTCCACCTTTTGTGTTCTATCTTAGCTGCCCTGTTTACACCCTTACATTTCTTATTGCATTCTTTATACAGTTGGAATCCTGACGATGATCCCTCGGCCTTGTATTATTTGAAGGCCTTCTTCGCTTTCATATGAATTTTTTTCATTTGCGTTAAGCCACCCAGGGCTTTTATTAGCTCTTAAATGTATTACTCTTTGGGATGCACTGGCCAATACCCTTATTTAATATGCTCCTAAAGCACACCCATTTTTCCTCGGTGTTCTTTGTTCCTAGGATTTTATCCCATTTAGTATCTTCTAGCAAGGAACATAGTTTCTGGAAGTTGGCTCTTTTGAAATTCAGTGTCTTTGTATTCCCCTGTTTCCTATTTGTGTGATTTATGCTGAAACGAATTGACCTGTGATGGCTGTTTCCTAAGTTGTTAGTAATCAGTAGGTCTAGTAACGCATAGTTTCTTGTTGATGTATTTATCAGTGTTGCCAACCTACCAGATTGAAATTTACTGACACGACACCCAAAATTTATTGGCACAGCCACGTTTTTACTGGCAGTCACAAAAGTTACAAAATTACAGTTTTAAGTGCAAACTCCAGTATTTAGGCTACAAATAAGTACAATATGCAATTAGCAATGTGATTTAGGGTGGATATTAAGGCAAAAATAGGATTTTTATAACAGCTTACCTGTAAAATCCTTTTCTTTGAAGTACATCACGGGACACAGAGCCATAGTAGTTAATATGTGGGCTATAGGCCACCTTCAGGTGATGGACAATGGAACACCCTAAGACAGGAAGTCTACTCCCTATATAACCCCTCCCACTCCTGGGAGTACCTCAGTTTTTGTAGCAAAGCAATACACGTGCATACTAGAAAGAGGGGAGGGACCTCTGTATCCCGTGATGTACTTCAAAGAAAAGGATTTTACAGGTAAGCTGTTATAAAAATCCTATTTTCTTATCATACATCACGGGACACAGAGCCATAGTAGCTACTATGTGGGATGTCCCATAGCAATGCCAACTGAGGGAAGAGAGACAACAGAATTAGGGCAACATGAGACTAGATGAGTTATACTGCTGCCTGCAGCACACTACACCCAAAGACGATATCTTCATGCCTTTTTACATTCACCTGATAAAATCTGGTAAATGTATGGACTGAAGACCAAGGTGAGGCCTCGCAGATATGAACCATGGAAGCTTGGTGATGCACCCCCACGAAGCACTAACAGCCCTAGTGGGGTGTGCTTTCATAGGAAAAGGTGTAACTTTCCTCCTTAAATCATAAACTTGAACAATCACTTGTCGAATCCATTTAGAAATAGTAGATTTCAATGCTGCCAGTCCTCTTTTAGGACCTTAAGGCAATACAAACAAAGCATCCCTTTTTCGAATCTGAACAGTCGTTCATAAATAGATGTTGACTGCTCTCACCACATCAAGAGAATGTAGTGAATTTTCTTCTGCAGAATGGGGGTTCTGGGAAAAAAAACGAAGGTAGAACAAAATCCTGGTTTAAATGAAAACCTGAGACTACCCTAGGTAGAAAATTAGGATGACGACACAATACAACCTTATCCTTGTGAATAATTAAATATGGCTCTTTACAAGAAAGAGCAGCCAACTCTGATACCATTCTTGCAGAAGATATGGCTACCAGCAAAACTAGTTTCCTTGTCAAAAAGGATCAAGGGAATATGTCATATCGGCTCAAAAGGCTGTTTCTGTAATGCCGACAGGACTAAATTCAAGTCTCAAGGGTTCAGGGGTGTGACTTAACCTGAGGTTTTAAGCCAAGTTACCCCCTGAATAAAACTGTGAACCAAAGAGTGTGAAGCAAGTGGTCACTGAAAAAATACAGATAAGGCCGAAACATGGTCCTTGATAGTACTCAAGACTGGCTTTATTTCTAATCCCATCTGTAGAAAGTCAAGGATTCTACCTATGATACATTACCTGGGGTGCCAACCCCTGGATTCACACCAGGAGACATGTGCCTTCCAGACTCTATAATATATGACTCTGGAGGCCGGGTTCCTTGCATTAACCAGAGCAGACTCCACTGAACCCGACAGCCCACGCTTCTCCAGAATGTGGGTCTCAATAGCCAAACCGATAAATTTACCGTTCATAAAGTAGGATGGAATACTAGACCTTGCGAGAGAAGGTCTGGCCTGTGGCAGTAGGGTCCATGGGTCCCCTACCACCATCTTTACGATCTCTGCATACCAATATTTCCTGGGCCACAAGAATCACCGACTTCCCTTCCTGCTTGATCCTGTGAAGAAGTCGTGGACAGGCAGAAGAGGAGGGAATGCATAAATCAGTAAGAACCGATTCCACGGGAATAGCAAGGCATCTGTTCCACATGCTAGCAGATCCTTTGTTCTTAACACAAAGTTGTCAATTTCTTTGTTAAACTTGGACGCAAACAGATCTACGTCTGGGATCTCCCATCTTTGACATATTGACATGAAGATATCGGGGTGAAGGAACCATTCTCCCGGGAACAACTGCTTGCGACTCAAGTATTCCGCCTGCCAATTTTCTATTCCTAGAATGAAGACTGCCGATAGGCAAAGTACATTGTTTTCTGCCCAAGACAGGATATGATTCACCTTTCTCTGGGCTGCACAACTTCTTGTGCCCCCTCGGTGATTAATATAGGCCATTGCTGTAGAATTGTCGGATTGAATCCTGGCAGGACGATTCCATAAACTGAACATTCAGGCCCTCAGGACCAAGTGCTCTGCCTGAATTTCTAGAATGTTAATGGGCAAGACCATTTCTGATCTGGGCCACTTCTCTTGGACAGTTGCCTCTTCCAGGACTGCTCCCCAACCCAAAAAGGTTGGCATATATTGTTACCACTTCCCAGGTAACTGAAGGAAGGATTTTCCCCTTTGCAGATTTTTGGTTATTAACCATAAACTGAGGCTCCGGCGCACCCAGCCTACAGCACCTGGTATTTCCAGGCGGTCTCCCATCCAGGCATTAACCAGGCCTGACCCTGCTTAGCCTCCAAGATCCGACGAGATCGGGCGCTTTCAGGGTGATGTGACCGTAGGATTTGGAGTCAGACACATTGGGAATCTAGAGCCTGAACCCTTTCTTCCAAGCCGATAGGATACTGTTTTAAGCAGCAGTCTCGAATGAAACTAAGCATAAGGAACGGCCTAGAATGAAGCCACCATCTTTCCCAACAACCTCATGCAAAGCTGAATGGAAGAATTCATCTTGCTTCGACCACCTGAATCAGTTCCTTTTATGGCGCTGATCTTTGCCAGGGGCAAGAATACCCTTTTCTGGGTGTATCTATGATCAGACCCGTGTATTTTAGCCTTCTTCATGGTTTTAAAGAAGATTTCTTCTAGCTTGAGAATCCGACCTAGATAATCTAGGTAGTTGAATGTGGTGACCATACTTTGGTTTAAGCGGGCTACCGACTGGTCTATCATGAACAGATCGTTTAGGTAAACCATAATCGTTATACCTTGGGCCCTTAATCTGGCTAGAAGAGGGGCCAGAACCTTTGTAAAAACACTCAAGGTGCAGTAGCTAGACTGAAAAGCAGAGCTACACACTGAAAATGAAGATTTTCCACCTTGAAAAGTAGACATTACTAGTGAGCGAGGAAATAGGTACATGGAGGTATGCATTTTTGATGTCGATTTACGCCAGTTCTCCCTCTTGTAGGATGGAGATAACTGATTGGATTGACTCCGTACGAAAAAAGGAGAGGTTATATTCAGGAATTGAATTTAGATTTTTGAGATCCAGAATATCCATTCGGTTTTGGAAAAAAAAGGTTTGAACCAAACCCCAACCTCTGCTCTTACATGGGGACCACCATGATCATTTGTTGCCAAAAGATGGTCCAATGCTTGAGAGAAAGACCTCTTTTTCTCTGGATCCTTAGGAACGTTTGATCTGAGAAAACGAGGAGACGGGAATGCTCAGAACTCCAGTTTGTACCTTGGAGCTATTGAGGAAGTCCCCCATCTATCTCGACACTCTTCCTGCCAGATCCTTGAGAATTGCAGAAGAATTCCCCCTATTTAAGCGAGCGGGGGTGCCTCCTCATAAGGAGGCTCAGTATTTTGTAGGTTTCCTCCCCCAAAACCTCTTTTGTCCCTGGGGTTGACCCTGATTATCTTTTGAACTTGACGGCGGAGGCCGTTGTGACTGCCTGGAGTTTTTAAAATACATTTACTCCTTTTCTTAAATGGCAAAGGGGTACTTTTCCACTAGAATTTCTTTGGATGTATTGCCCAAATCATCCCCAAAGAGCTACCGCAAAAGGAAGACTAGCCAGGAACTTCTTGCATGGGGCTTACCGAAGGGCGCAAGGCCTGAAGGATAGAATCTCTCATAGCAACTATTGAAAACTCAAAGTTACTAGTAGCTTGCCAGATCCTGAGCCTGCTGAGCAGGATAACCTTGAACACCTGTTTAAACTGGTCTCTCAATGATTAACCAATTACTATTAGTGCAGGCTGACACACTCAATCTGCCAGAGAAAAAAAAAAAAAGTTTTTTTTTTTTTTTTTTTTTTTAATAATTAAATAATTAACTTTTTATCCATTGGATCCCTAAACATTTGAGCATTATCTGCCAGACAAGTCAAACTCTTATTCACAGAGGATATAGCAGCGTTAATAGCTGGTATACAGCACTTTTAGAGAATTTTCTCCACCATAGGATAAAGTGTGAAAAAACTTTTTAGGAGGGAAAAAAATGCTCATCTGGGTGATCCCACTCAGATACAAAAAGCTTTTCCAGCAATGAATGGACAGGAAAGGTATGCACAGCTTGAGGAGGCTTTAGTGAACCCAAACACTCAGTTAAGGGTAGAGCGGACCATTCAGCAAGAAATTACACCATCAATCTTATAGATTGTGAAAGCTGATCCACCCACATTTGACACCTCAGAAGAGTCATCAGCCTCACCATAGTCCCCTGAGGGAATTCATCTTCTCCTGCCCCTAGTTCCTCAGTTTGAGGGGCCTGGGTAATGGAGGAGAACCTGTCACATTTTGTCCCACACTGGAATGCAATTAAAGCCGCTAACCTTTTTTTTTTTTTCAATCCTATCATGGCTGAGGAAGAAAAGACATTTTTAGTAACAAACAGGGGGAGGATGCCATTGTAGAGATGAGTAGGCTTTAGCCCTTTTTTGGGGGTGTTTCAACCCCCCCTTCTGACCTTAGCCCAATGCACAAAAGCAGAGGTACTATCAGAAGAAATCGCATCCACTGCTTGAGAAATAGTTCAGCCACTGCTGTTAATGCTCAGCCCGATGCAAATAGTAAATGTGTCAAATAGGAAATGCCTGTGTCACCAAACCACTTTCATGCCCCTCTTAGCTTGTGTCCCTGCAACAACTTGCAGCCAGCACAAATTGAGTTTTTACAACACACTCCCGCATCAGCGTTGGAGGGCACCAACGCCGTGCTAAGCCCCGCACCCTCTGTCGCATCGCACCCCCCTCCTTCCTCTTTTAAAAAAAAAAGAGTTTTCCCGCGGGAGCGCGGGCCTCTGATCCGGTGGGATCAGCTTGTGTGGGAGGGAGGGATGGCGAAGAGGAGACATGAAAGCCGCCGCCGAGCTAGTGGCAGTGAAAGAAAAAACGGTAGCCAATCGTTCCTTAGCTCTCAATGTTCAGCCTCGTGAAGAGGGGGAAAGTTCAGCCCAGGTGGGGGGTGTCTAGTGAAGCAAAAATCCCCTCGAACTTACCGGAGGTCTGCCTGCTAGCCGGAGGAAAAAAGCCTGCTGCTTCTGTGACACAGCCTGATCTCTGAGCAAAGCATGAGAAGGTACGTGCTCCATACAGCCCCTAGTGGTGACTCTTAGGCATGACAACATTTTACTTTTTAATGGAGACATTTCATAAGAAAATTTTAAAAATTTCTTAGAAAAACTCCACTTACCTTTACCGCCGCAGGGTTTTCTGTGGTAATAACCAACAGACCCACTCTTCACCCTTCACGGTGAGTTCCGCTAACAAACCTTCAGGAACCGGGGACCCTTGGGGAACCCACACTCCTGGCCCTTTAATAGCACCCCGCCAGTAAAACTTTATGGCTCAAAAATACCAAAGTACTGAATTCCGGGGGTCCAGTTCTCTAAAAAGAAAAGCGTTACAGGTAAAACCTTGTTTCTTCGGACACGAGGCCCGGGTACCATCCAATTCGGCCTAAAAGACACTTTGAATGGATCCGGCTGCAGCTAGCCCCAGCAAGTATTGCTCCAGTGGAGCTCAGCACAGCACATCTTTACTCGTGACCAACACCTTAGACACTGGCGAAAAAAACTGAGGTACTAT